>NW_004444058.1:8275472-8315630 GCF_000243295.1 Trichechus manatus latirostris
TTCTGCCAAGTAATTAGAGCTTAGTCATAGACTTTTGTATGTGACTTTCTGTTTTTCTCGAGCTACTGTCAGAATTCTTGGTTTTGGCAAGTGTGCTTACGGTATGTCTTGGTGACTTTCTTTTGGGGTCTATCCTATGTGGGGTTCGTTGAGCTTCTTGGATGGTCAGCTTTCCTCTTTCATGATGTTAGGGAAATTTTCTACCAGTAAATCTTCAATGATCATCTCTGTGTTTTCCATTGTCTTCCCCTGTTCTGGAATCCGATCACATGCAGTTTTTTGCTCTTGATTGTGTCCCACAGTTCTTAGGTTTTCTTCATTCTCCTTCATTCTTTTCTCGTATCTTTTCTCAAACCAAGTGGCATCCATGGATTTGTCTTCAATTTCATTGATTCTGTCTTCCATTGTTTCAAACTTGCTCCTAAAACCTTCTATTGTGTTGTCCATTTCTGAAATTTTGTTGTTTATCTTTTGGATTTCTAATTGCTGTTTTTGTATGGTTTCTAATTATTTTGACATTTTGTTCTTGTATTATTTTCTTGAATTCTTCTATTGCTTTGTTTTTGTTGATTTTGGCTATGTTTTGGTTGGTTTTGTCTGTGTTTTCCTTGATCTCTTTCCTAATCTCTTGGATACCCCTGAATATTAGACTTTTTAATTCCCTACCAGGTAGTTCCAATGCCTTTTCTTCTGTTGGACAGTCAGCTGGTGTTTTATTCTGCTCACTTACTGGAGCCATCTTGTCCTTTTCTTTTTTATATGCTTTTATATTGTCTGCTGTCTTTGAGACATTCAGGTATTGTTTTCTTTATTTATTGGTTGTAGATTTGTTCATTTTCTATTACTTTTATTATTATTATAATTTTTTTTGGTTGTGTCTGGCAGGTGGGCTGGGCATGTATTGTTGCTTGCTTGTCTGTGAGCATGATATTTCTCACCACCTTGTCCTGGTGTGCAGGGATGGTCACTCAGCTATGGTGCAGAATGGCAGATCCAGCAGGCAGGGAAGGAGCAGAGATGGGTTGTTTGTCTGCAGTGAGAACTGGGCCGGTGGCTTAAGCAGGTCCACTGTCATCTCTGGGGGGGTGTAGGGGGGCCTGAGCTGGCAGGGAAGGACCTGGAGTCCCGGCTGTGTCCCCTCAGGGCCATGGCATGCAGCGGGAAGGCGCCTGGGGTCTGGGCTGGGTACCCTCAGGCTGTGGTGGGCAGCGGGAGGCATCTGGAGCCGGCCAGAAGGGCCTGGGGTCCAGGATGGGTCCCCTGGTTGCTGATGCAGGCAGCCGGAGAGGTCTAGAGCTGGCAGCAAGGGGCCTGGGGATCCCGGCTGTGTTCCCTCAGGGCTGCCTGAGAGGTCTGGAGCTGGCGGGAAGGGGGCTGGGATCCGGTCAGTGTCCCCAGGTTGCCACGTCAGGTGGCAGGAGGGGGTCTGGAGCTGGTGGGAAGGGCTCTGGGTCTGGGCCGGGTCCCCTGGGTACTGTAGTGTGTGGCAGGAGGCGTTCAGAGCCAACAGAAAGTGGCCTGCGTTTCCTGGTTGTCTCGGCTGATGACAATGAGGCACAGCCCCTACAGTGTTGTATGAAAAACCCTATTTCCTTTGCGGGGCTTCCTCCCACCCCAGCTTTGCATTTGAATCCTGCTTTTGCTTGGAGTTTATATGTAAACCCCATTGCACCTGCGTAGTATGATTACGAATGTTGCAGACGTAACTTATATGAACTCCCTGCTTGTAAACCCCTTGGAAAGTAGCTTGCCTGCTTGCCCTTGGTGAGCAGTCTTGGCAGCAGCAGCTCTGACTAACTCCTTTTCCTTATACAGCAAAATAAAGTGCCTTTCCTCTTCTCCCACCTCAGGTCTCTCTTTATTGGCCAATACGAGTCATGCCAACCAAGAACCTTGGGTTTCCACCCAGTAACAGTGAGAGGTGTCCAGAGTGGGCAGGAAGGGGCTTGGGGTCAGGGCTGGGTCCCCAGAGTGTCCCGACAGGCAGGCGGTGGGATGAGTCCACAGCCCGCAGGAAGGGGTCTGGGTCTAGTCCTCTGGTTGCCGTGGTTGGCAGTGGGAGGGGTCCAGAGCCAGGAGGAAGGGGCCTGGCGTCCAGGCTGGGTCCCCTCAGGCCACAGGGGGCAGTGGGAGGGGTCCAGAGCCAGTGGGAAGGGGCCTGGGGTCTGGGCCATGTGCACTGGTTGCTGCAGTGGGCAGCAGGAGGGGTCTGGACCTGGTGGGAAGGGGTCTGGGGTTTGGGCCGAGTCCCCTGGTTGCCCAGGCAGGAGGGGGAGAGGTCTGGAGCCACAGGGAAGGGTCCTGGGTTCAAGGCCTTGTCCCCGGGGGACCTCAGTGGGTGGCAAGAGGTGTCTGGAGCTGGTGAGAAGGGGCTTGGTGTCTGGTCCGGGTCCCCTCAGGCCGAAGGTGGCAGCAGGAGGGGTCCAGAACTGGCAGGAAGGGGCCTGGGGTCCAGGCCAGGTCCCCTGGTTGCCTCAGCGGGTGGCAGGAGGGGTCTGGAGCTGGCAGGAAGGGGCCTGGGGTCCAGGCTGAGTTCCCTTGGGGCTGCCAGCAGCCGGAGGCAGAACAGAGGTAGGAAGGGGTACGAAGGCAGGGACAGAGGGGGCTAGATGGAAGAAGACAATAGGGTATATTGGTACTCTGGTTCCTGGCAGTCGGGGTTTCTGCAATGGGGTGACTGTAGCTGCTTTTCACCAGAGGAGTAGAAGTTGTAGGAGCGTGCTCCCGCAGTTACCAGGTGAGACAGTCAGGGTTTCTCCTTGAGTTGCAGCCAGCAAACGTGATCTTATCTAGTCCTGGGTGTATCTCCACGGTACTTCTGTTTCCTGTTGGGAATTACGTGGAGGTGCTTTTCTTGTGTGGGGCTGTTGGCTATATTCCAAGATGGCAACATTGAGTCATGCTGTTTGGATAGAAATCTCCACTCAGTTATCTCTATTCTTTCTCCCTTTTCTATCAGTTTCTTCTCAGTGACTTCCAATCTAATAATTTATCCATTCATTTAAGGGTCAGGGTTCTAGGACTGACATCTGTTTCTGTTTTACTTGGTTTTTCAGGACTTTGTTGCAGTGGGATGGCTTAGTGGGTCTGACTAATCCACCATCTTGGCTCCGCCTCCTGTTACGTACATTTTTTAACAATTTTTAAAAAGGAAAAAAGTCTACTCAATTTTGTTCTGAATTCTTCTCCACCTTACCTCACTTCTAGATTACTGAAAATTCCCCAGAGCTTTAAAATATAAGACTTATTTTTGTCAGTAGCAGAAGTTGGAGTTGAATCTACCACAAAAAAGATGAATGTTGACAAGTGGATTTTCTCCCACATATTTAATTTGATTTTTTTTCTCTAGAGAAAATCTATAGATCAGGTAAAAGGAACACACATAACACTTGACTTAGATTCACCAGTTGTTAAAATTTTGCTTCATTTGTCAATATATAAATGCATTATTACAATGAAACATCTAATGGTTAATTGCAGACATTAACTTCACCCTGTAATCTTTAGTATGCACCTACTAAGAATAAGGACAGTCCAAGAAAAACTAACAAAAAAATCAACAACAACAAAAGCAAATTTTCAGTGTCCCACACAACACAAGAAAATTTGTCAACTTATCTATTATACTTGCTGGGTTTTTTAAGGTAAAATTTAAACAAGATTTGCACATTGCCTTTTTTTTTTTTTAGATCTCTTTTGTCTGTTCATATAGCACATTCGCCAGCAATTTTTTTTGTTTTAATATATTGACTTTCGAAGATTACAGATGAGTAGGTGAATTTTCAACATTGTGATGAGTGTTTTTCCATGATGTTTAAAAATTAATTTGTCTCCTGTATTTCTTGTAAAGTGGACATTGGGACTAGAGCAGTTCTGTTTAATACAAACGTAATGCAAGCCACAGATGCAACTTTTAAAATTTTAGTAGCCATATTAGAAAATGAAGAATGTAAATGTGAAATTACTTTTAACAATGTACCTTACTTAAACCCAATATATCAAGTTATTATCAATATAGAAATTGTTAGTACAATTAACAACTAAAGTACTGTTGTGGTGAAATGCGTTCTTTTATGTGGCCTTTTGCCTTGATTTGCTGGGAAAAACAGTTTGAGAGTTTTTTTACCCTAAACCCTGAAGAGTTAACTTTGCCCTAGTTTTCTACCCCAGAGGGCTTGTTACTTTTGTCTAGGTAATTGACATTTCCTGGATAAACTGTAAACAACTTGTGGTTTGATACTTTTTGTTTGGCCCTGGGCTGCAGCCTGCCCTGTGATCGGTATGCACTTTGCAGGGATTGGTCAATATACTATGCAAATGAAGTGACTATAGACCATGAAATTAAATTACTATAGCCTACTGTGCAAATGCGAGTGAAATACTGACTACACCATGGACTGCCAGAAGAATGACCCAATCTGTTTCGGAAGAAGTACAGCCAGAATGCTCCTTAGAAGCAAGGATGGCGAGACTTGGTCTCACATACTTTGGACATGTTATCAGGAGGGACCAATCCCTGGAGAAGGACATTATGCTTGGTAAAGTAGAGGTCAGCAAAAAAGAGGAAGACCCTCAACAAGATGCATTGACACAATGGCTGCAACAATAGGCTCAAGCATAGCAATGATTGTAAGGATCGCACAGGACGAGGACGTGTTTTGTTCTGTTGTACATAGGGTCGCTATGAGTCAGAACCAACTTGATGGTACCTAACAACAGTAACAACACTATGCATATGAAGTGTCTGTATCCTATTGAGATGGGATTGATAGCGGATTGGTCAGTTTGTGGCCCTTATGGAAGGGCCATGTCTTGAAATTGACAGTTTGTGGATATATATGCAGCTAACCCCGCAGAGAATTTTCAGACAGGAAGCAGACAGAAGCAGAAGGATGAAAGAAGAGAAAAGCAGAGAGAGAGGAGGCAAGGAATCTCCTAAAGGAGCTGTAACAGGGGTCAAGGGATGTAACATTAAAGATAGTGACAGGTTTGGAAGGGGCCCTGAGGCAGAGCCAATGGCATGAAAGCCAAAAGCAGAGAAGCCTGTCCTGAGGGGGCTGAGAGGAGGCCTGCATGGCTGAGAGGCCACATACACAGCAGAGAGAGAAGGGACTGCCTACCTGCACAGCCAAGAGCAGCAGAAAGAGCTGTCCTACACTGAAAAGGGACGTCCTCTTCACTTCCGGGGAGCCTTCCAGACCTTGCCTACATGCTTCCTGATCTTGATTTTGAATTGTAGCCTGTTGATCCTGACCCCTAGTTGTATCCCATTACTTTCTCAGTAAACCACTTAACTGTAAGTGCAGGGTGATGAATTGCTTTTGTGTGGCCTTTCTCACCAAGGTCTTGTAACTCCCACCCAAGTGATTGGGAGGGACTCTGCAAACAGGGTAATTGTGGCCCACCAAGGGGATTGGTCAGTTTTGCCTTAAAAGAGAGCCAATTCCTCACAGCGTTTGGGACCCCGGACGCTGCTCACCAGGGTGGAGTGGAGAGCATTATCTTTGTGGACTGTGTTATGCCGGTTGAGCTGGATGTTCCCCAAGACCATGGTCCCCACAGTCATAGGCCATTTTTGTTTGAAAGAATGACTGACAGAAAAACTGGCTATTCAAACGTAAGCATTCGGCAGACGTTTTCTCAAATAAAATGTGTCTGTTACTTCAAAAAGCAACAGGCAGTGTTTATTTCCAGTGACAAAATTCAAGCTTTCAGGCAAAAATTAGGATTATGGAGAACTCTTTCCTGCCTTCATGAACTTGACAGCTTCTGTTCTGATGTGACAGGTGATGACATTAAAAAATGTGAATTTTTTGATATTATAAAATCTCATATGCCAACATTTAGAAGTTCTACATAACTTGGTGAGCCAATATTTTCCAAATGACCGGTGCATGAAGATATAAAATTATGCATGACTAAAAATCCATTTTAAGTGAGAGACCAGTGGATTTTAATATAATAGCCCAGAAATTTTATTAATGTGGTTCGAGTTCTCATTGTAACTAACCTTTAAGAAACTATGATTTGTCAAGTTTTGGTGTAATATCGAAGTATATTCACAATTACCTGGAATGATACTAAAGTTTTCCTTTTCCCCTTAAAATATAGCCCCTGGAGTCTTCATTAAACTAAATAATAGTTTAGCTTAACTGGTAAATAACGGCTGCCTTGAACATGGTGCTCTTTTAAGAACTATATGGGATCAAATTAAGAATGGTAACTCGAAATATTAGATAGGAACCTTAGGGGGCATTGAGTTTATATTAATGGGGGAAGAACAACTCAGAAAAGGAGGGTGAGAATGGTTGCAGAACTAGAATGTAGTCAGTGTCACTGAACTGTACATGTAGAAATTGCTGAGTTGTATGTTTTGCTGTGTATATTCTCAACAATAAAATATACCAACAAATAAGGAAGGAAAGCTTCCTTTTCCAACTACAAAAAAAAAAAAAAGAGAGAGAGCCAATTCCATAGCAGAGAGAGGATATCACCACCAAGCAAGAACAGCCAGGAGCAGAAAGTGAGTCCTTGGGACCTGGGATCCCTTCACTGAGAAGCTCCTAGAACCAGAAGACTCAGAAAGAGAGACTGAGCTGTAACACTGAAGATGGTGAGAAGCAGTGGCAGGAAAGATTGGCAGGAGAATGCATGGTGGGCTTTCTGGCCCAGGGATAGAGAAAGGTGAGTGCCTGGGGTGCCTCTGGGGGACTTACTGGCAGTAGCTAAAAGAGCTTTGTAACACTTGCCTGAGCAGGGCGGAGGCCTAGAGCCAGGGAGAGGTGTGCCTGGGAGCACAGCTGAAAAGAGGCTGTCCGGATGGAGGAACTGTATCCTGAGTGTTCCTGAGCCTGAATTGTAACCTGTTATTTCCCTAATAAATCCCATAATCGTGTGAGTATTGTCTGTGAGTTCTGTGTGGCCATTGCAATGAATTATCAAACCCAGCAGAGAAGTATAGAGTGCCGTGGGAGGGACAGTTGGTGCAGACTTGGTAAAGATAGCAGAGAGAGGAGGCATGTCTGACATCCACCTCAGGAATCAGCCTTTGGCTGTTGATCTTGATTCTCCTTCCCTTTTGTGAAGTTAGAGGAGGTCAGATGCCACCCTCTCACTGTATTTACAGTAAGTATGATCTGTAAATTCTATGTGGCCATTGCAACAGATTATCGAACCCAGAAGAGAAGTAGAGTGCCATAGGAGGACGCATGGTGTCAGAATTGGTAAAATGGTTGGAGAGTAGAGGTATGTCTGACCTCCACCTCATAGGAACTAGCTTTGGGACGAAGCTGATTACTCTCCCCCTTCCTGTTGCTAGAGGACTTCAGATGCCACAGTTCTATAGCCTGTTTTTTTGAAAATTAGTCATGTTCTCTCCTTCCTTGTAAAACCATCAACCACATGGCCAGGAAATGATACACAAATTTCAGAATTTCTTCTTCTGGGACTTTCAGAGGAAAAAGAATTGCAACCCTTTTTCTTTGTTCCTGTCCACTTACCTGATCTCCATGCTTAGAAACCTGCTCATCATCCTGGTCATCATCTCAGACTTCCATCTCCACCTCCCATGTACTTCTTCCTTGCCAACCTGTCCTTTGCTGATGTCTGTTTCACCTCCACCACCATCCCAAAGATGCTGCTAAACATGCAGACACAGAGTCCTCACCTATGAAGGCTGCATTAGCCAGATGTACTTTTTTGTGCTCTTTGCAGGGTTGGACAACTTCCTGCTGACCATGATGGCCTATGACCAGTTCATGGCCATCTGTCATCCCCTTCATTACATGGTCATCATGAACCCCCAGCTCTGTGGACTGCTGGTGCTGGTATCCTGGATCATGAGTGCCCTGCATTCCTTCTTAGAAAGCTAAATGGTGTTGTAGCTGTCCTTTTGTACAGATGTGGAAATCCCCCACTTTTACTTCAAACTTAATCAGGTGGTCCAATTTCTCTGTTCTGACACCTTCATCAGTAACACAGTGATGTATTTTGCAACTGTGGTGCTGGGTGGTCATTACCTCACTGGGAACTTTTACTCCTACTCTAAGATTCTTTCCTCTATTAGTGTAATCTCATCAACTCAGGGGAAGTATTAAGCGTTTGTACCTATGCATCTCACCTCACATTTGTCTCCTTATTTTATTGTACTAGCCTAGGGATATACCTCAGTTCCGCTGCGATGCACAATGCACTCAGGTACATCGGCCTTGGTGATGAACCCCTTCATCTACAGCCTGAGGAATAGAGATATAAAGAGGGCTCTGAGGAGATTATTAGGGAGGGAAGTCATAAAGGGCCATGTGTCCTGGGGCTGAAGAAATGACTGTGACTGCAGGGCTCAAAGCCTTACAGCCAGAAATTGTGATTCTTTGATCAGATCATGAAAGCAAAACCAAACCCGTTGCTGTAGTCGATTCCGACTCACCCTATAGGACAGAGTAGAACTGGCCCATAGGGTTTCCACAGAGTGGCTGGTGGATTCGAACTTCTGACATTTTGGTTAGCAGCTATAGCTCTTAACCTCTGCCTATTTCTATTTATGTCCTTGAGTTTCAATGTCTTGGATTTTAAGCAACTCCCTTTATAAAGCTTTCTGCCGACCTTTTGGTTAGCAGCCAAGCTCTTAACCACTGTGCCACCAGGGCTCCAACCTTTCATCACAGATAGTGTAAAGTTCCATTTCAGTTCTGTCGTTGTCCAAATTATTGTGAGTCCCAGATGCATGGGGTCATAGAGTGATCTTTTTCACCTACACTGCAGAATATCCAAGAGTTTTGAGCAGAAATCAGGGGTCGACTTGGAGCCTCACCCCCACACCATCCAGAAGCCCCATTTAAACATGGGAGTGATCCATATTCAGAGCATCCTGGTATGGGACAGCCTGAACTCCAGGGTGTTGTGGGTGTTGCTTGTAGAGGCCAGAGTCATGGCAGCTTGGGGAGGAGGTAGGGGAAGTGTTTCAGGAAGGTAGGAGGAGGTAGGGGAAGTGTTTCAGGAAGGTAGGAGGAGGTAGGGGAAGTGTTTCAGGAAGGTAAATCTAAAGAAGGGGGTTGAGCCTGGATGGAACAGGGACCTTAGAGTGCCCTGCTCATGGGTCTGGGTGTTGTCCAGGTGAGAATGGGCACCTGCAGTGAATAATGGGTCACCAGGAGTCCCCAGGTTCCCCTCCTGGATGGGGCAGCCAAGGGGTCGAGGGTGGAGGTTTGGTTGGCTCTGTGCCTAACCAAGGCACAAGGACTCTTTGTCTGAGGGACACAGCACCATGGGGAGAGGCACAGGGCAGGCAGGGGATCCACAGGAGTGTGGGGTCAAGTCCAGCTATGAGGACTCCTGGGATGGGAGGAGGGGCTGAATTCCTGATCCTGACCTGGAGAAGTCTGGGTAATAGTGGTTCTAGGGACAAAGATGGAGCCCCTTCTCTGTAGCTCTGTCATGATGCAGACTTCCCTTCCCTGTTCTAGTTACCCCATGAGACAGAGTGGAACTGCCCCATAACATTTTCTAGGCCGTAATCTTTACAGAAGCAGATTGCTAGGTCTTTCTCCTGTGGAGCAGCTGGGTGAGTTTGAACCACCAACCTTTCGGTTAGCAGCACAAATTCCTATCTACAGTAAATGGGATGTATAACTTGAGGTGTATTCACAGAATGGAATACTGTACACCAATGAGAATGGTTTATCTACAAAATCCAACAAAATGAATAAACTCAGTAAAATAAGCCAAACACAAAATAATATATATATATTTTAATATAAAGTACAAATATAATCTAAACTAATCTATGGTATTAGAGTCAGGATAGTGGTTACTCTGGGTAGGGGTTGTCTAGAAGGTTGCACAACTGAGGGAGTTTCTAGCATGCTACTTATATAGGTATATTCAGTTTGTGAAAATGCATCCATCAAAATATTTATAATATATTTTTCTGTGGATAACATTTAAATTACACTGGTTTTAATGTGAAAAAGAGATTAAGCATGCCTCCAGTGAAATGATAAGAAATGATAAAGAGGTGAGAATGGCAAGACAGAGCAGAGGTCAGACTAAGGGAAGAAATCTTGAGAAATAGAGAAAACCATCAAAGATGATTCAAGAAAATAACAGAACATTCAACCCATCCTTCACCCAAGGAATAAAGACCCTTACATGGGCATCAAGTTTCCATACTTCAGTAAGTAGATTGCATCATCAAAATGCAATTCAATAAGGTGTATAGAGTGTGCTAATCTTAAGTGTAAGGTCCCTTGGTGGTGCAAATACTTTGTACTTGGCTGGTAAACTAAAGTTGGTGGCTGGAACCCACTCAGCGGTACCCTGGAAGAAAAGTTCTGGAGATCTGCTTCAGTAAAGATTACAGCCAAGAAAACCCGATGGAGCAGTATACTCTGTAACACATGGGGTTGCCGTGAGTCTGAATTGACTTAACTTCACACAACAACAATTAAGTAAACAGCATGATGAATTTTTGTTGTCGTTGTTATGTGCGATTGAGTTGGTTGTGACTAATAGAGACTTTATGTACAATGGAACAAAACACTTCCTGGTCCTGCGCTATCCTCAAAATCATCACTGTGTTTGAGCCCATTGTTGCAGCCACTGTGTCAATTTAGCACTCTGAGGATCTTCCTCTTTTTTCTGACCCTTTACCAAGCCTGATGTCCTTCTCCAGGGACTGGTCCCTTCTGATAACATGTAGAAAGTAAGTGAGACAAAGACTCATCATCCTCACTTTCTAAGGAGCATTCTGGCTGTACTTTCTTCAACACAGATTTGCTCACTCTTCTGGCAGTCGATGGTGTATTCAATTGCCTTTGCCAAACAGTACAGCCACTTTGGAAACTGGCCATTTCTCGTAAAATTAAAGAAACACTTGCCAGACAACACAGTGATCCCACGCCTAGTATTTATCCAGGTGAACTGAAAATTTGTGTTTACACAAAATCACATACGTAATTTTTATAACAGCTCTATTCATCATCACCAAAACCTGGAAACAACCAAGATGGTCTTCAACAGGTGAATGGAGTAACCAACTTTGGTACATCAATAGAATGGAATTACTACTCAGCAATAAACAGAACTTTCTGTTGATTCACACTAGAAGATGAATAAATATTAAATGCTCTTTTGTAAGTAAAATAGCCAGATAAAAGTGGGAAATAATGCATGGTTTCATTTTATTTTATTAGAAATGTATGGCATAATCTCCTTGACAGTGGTTAGAAAAAAAAGGAGATGACCTGAAGAACTTTGGAGATCATGTTTTTTTTTTTTTTTTTTTTTGGCAACTAAGGCTAATTATAAAGAGAGCTGTAAAGAGCTACTGCATTAGTTGTTAAATCTGTTTCTCAGAATGGTATTGGTTAGCAATTCTGAAGCTATATTTTAACTAGGGTTGAACAAATACATAAATTGCAAATAATGCAAACAAAGCTTCTCACCATCAGACAAAGACCATTATAATTATCAAGGGCAGAAGGCTACAGTGAAAATTATCAGGGAAAAAGAGGGACATTCAATAACCATAAAAGGGGAATTCAATGAGAAGATGTAACAATCTGCAATGTGTATACACCTAATAACAGAATTTCAACATATATGAAGGAAAAACTGACAGGACTGAAATATGAAATAGAAAAAATGATAAGGCTGTGGAAGTCAGTGAGCATATAGAAGAGCTAAACAACATTATCAACCATCTTGACCTAAGTGATACTGATTGAACACTTCACCCAACAACAGTTGAAGGCATATTATAACTAAGTTACCATTAAAAATTCAGGAAGATAGACCATATTGGTGGTTATGATACAAACCTTAACAGCAGAATAAAATGAATGATGAAATAAATAGAAAAATTGTGGTATATTCATCCATTGCAATACTACACAGTGACAAAAAAAAAGAATAAAGTATGACTTTATGTAACAACATAGATCAAATCTCACTGACATTATGTTGACTAGATGAAGTCAAATATAGTATACTTCATACAGTATGATTAGGTTTATAGGAAGTCCAAGAATGGAAAAAACTTATCTCTGGTGATTACAATGAGAACAATTGTTACTACTGGGGTGAGTATCAAACTGGGAAAAGGGTAAAGGGAATCTAATAGGGTGCTAGGAAACTTCCCTAACTTGATGTCAGAGGAGGTTATAAAAGTGTATATACAGATGTAAAAATTCATCACACTGTACACTTATGACTAGTACACGCTATACACTTTACCTGTGTAAACTCAAGAAAAATGTAAAAACTGAGTATAACTGTCATTTCCAAAGTTACACTACCTTTTACCTAATGTCCTCAGGAGGACTGGTATGTTACTGCCTCTTATTCTTGAAAACTCCTCCCTCAATGGTCCTCAGCTGTTCAAGAGACAAGACTGGGTTTTGACAGTCCATGACCTGCTTCTAAGGTAAGATAACTGATATGCAAGAGATGACAAGTCATGAAACTGAAGTAAACTAGAGACTTCATGAATTCTAAAGATGGCCAAATATTTATGGGGAGCAAATCATTTCTCTAAAGAACAGGGTAAAATTTTCAAATGATCAAATGTGGAAACACCAACGTTATCTTCCCCCATAAGGGTATTAGTAATCCTTGACTACTGACATCTGCATTTAACCTTATATACAAACTTAAGGAAGAGTCATTAACAACCTGTGATAGGTAGATGACACAACCTTGCTTGCTGAAATTGCAGATGACTTGAAGTACTTCCTGATGAAGATCAAATACCACGGTCTTCAGTATGGATTATACCTTAACAGAAAGAAAACAAAAATCCTCACAACTGGACCAATAAGCAACATCATGATAAATGGGGAAAAGGTTGAAGTTGTCAAGTATTTTATTTTACTTGGATCCTCAATCAACATCCATGGAAGCAGCAGTCAAGAAATCAAATGAAGCATTGCACTGAGCAAATCTGCTACAAAAAATCTCTTTAAAGTGTTAAAAAGCAAAGATGTCATGTTGAGGACTAAGGTGCCCATGACCCAAGCCATGGTATTTTCAGTCTTCTCATATGCTCACGAGAGCTTGACAATGAATAAGGAAGACTGAGAAAGAATCGATGCATTTGAATTATGGTGATGGAGAAGAATATCGAATATACCATGGACTTCCAGAAGAATGAACAAATCTGTCTTGGAAGAAGTACAGACGTAATGCTCCTTAGAAGCAAGGATGGCAAGACTTCATCTCATGTACTTTGGACATGTTATGAAGGTGGACCAGTCCCTAGAGAAGGACATCATGCTTCCTAAAGTAGAGGATCACCAAAAAGAGGAAGATCCTCAATGAGAGGACTGACACAATGATTGCAACGATGTGCTCAAACACAGCAATGATTGTGAGGATGGTGCAGGCCCGGGAAGTGTTTCATTCTGTTGTACATAGGGTCACTATGAGTTGGAACTGACTCGAGGGCACCTAATCACAACAACAAACACAGTTAAGAAAATCTAGGCTTTTCTCTAACACTTTGGTCACCAAGTTTTAATTTTTAAAAAATTTTTTGATGGTATGTTATTTCAGTATTGAAATGCATGCTTACTAGTTGAGTATCTTTAAATTTTTCGTTGGGAGTATGGATTTGAGAAATACGATCTGGCAATACACTACCTCTGAGACTAGTGGCACTGTGGTGCCACCGATCTGTGGTGTGACAATATACCAATAAGAACTACATAGATAATTTATTGCAGGTGCCTTTCCATTAGGTTACATGGTGAACCTCTGGTTTTCCGAATATGACACAGGAAAACGAAAACAAACCCACCAGGGCCTCCTACCACACAGGAAGCCATGACTGTGCTTGCAAGCCTTATCTCACACAAATAAAAGATTTTAAAAAAGGGCAAACGTTTACAAAACTAACACATCCAGGAAGTATCATCTAATAGAATGCTCAGCCTACACAACAGTGAGGCTCCAACTCATGTCTGCAGAGCTTCACCCATTTCAAAAGGGACCCATCTTGACGCTAAATGTGTTAGTACTGGAATAACGTACAGAGGCGTAAAAAGTGGCTGGCAAAACATTTATGCCAATACTAACAAAAGGGATAACACAAAGGAAATAAACACAACCTGGACAGATCTCAAATTCCAGAGAAAGTCACTGAACCTCCGTGGTCACCGGGTGGCGCCTCTTGGTCCACACAGGGAACCCCTCTCGTTCACACAGAGTGCCAGAAACTGGAAGCGGAAGTGCATGTCCACCCCAGCAGACTTGTTTGCTCCCGCTTCTGCTCCTGTGTGAGGTAGGTTTTGCGTCTGTCGCAATCTGGCCTAGTCAGGTATTAGGTGCAGCCCGCGGGGCTAAGGGCGCTGCTCTTGCTCTTCTGCGCAGTCCTGACTTCCTCTAGCCGGGCTATGCCCGGAGCCTACCGTCACCGCCGCCGCTGTCCTGCCACCTGGCCGCTTTCCTGGGGTGCTGCTGCCGCCGCCGCCACTGCTGCCGCTTTCTTGTCGTTGCCGCTGCCGCTGCCGCCGCTTCCCTGTCGCTGCCGCCTCCGCATTCCTGCTGCCGCCTTCTCCGAGAGTCCGGCCCACCCGGCACCTGTCCGCCTGGTGCGCAGCTGCTTTCTGCGTGCCGTGCTCTGGAAGACCGAGTTGGTGGGCTAGACATGGGGCTCTCGGTGCATTGACAGGTAATACCGTGTATATCCTCGTTAACTAACAGTGTGGTTCCCAGACTAGCAGCGTCCCCTACACCTGGGAGTTTGTGAGAACTGCAGATTCTCGGGCCTCATGGGAACTCAGGGTAATTAGCCTGAATCTAAACGCCCTGCTCCTACCTCCTCCAATCGGCCCCCGTAATTCAAAGGCATCAATCTTCTTCGTCCTTCCTTATTCGTTGTCCAGCTTTCGCATGCATATGAGGCGATTGAAAACACCATGGCTTGGGTCAGGCGCACGTTAGTCCTCAAGGTGACATCTTTGCTTTTAACACTTTAGAGAGGTCTTTGCAGCCGATTTAGGACCACATTTATCCCAATTTTAGGAGGAAAATATTTAGTAAGAAGCACATTTCTTTGGCTGTAAAGCAGACATTTTCGTCATGATTGCATGAGAGTATGGCCAATGCTAGTTCATCAAAAGTAAGATGTGATGTAGCTGAACAAACAATATAGCAGTGAGCAGTTTGTAGAGATCACACACCCAGTGTGTCTCCACAATCTTAAGGTTTGGCCGAGGCAGAATCTTTGTTGGACGCTGGTGATTCAACCACAATTTCCGCTACACACTTTTTAATAGGTTAACGGCTTCTTACAGCAAGAGCTGTGCATATTCCCAATGTCAGCAGCAAATATTGAGAATGAGGGCATGTGTAATGAAACTAATCAAAAATACTTGAGCAAACTCTAGAAGGTCAGCCGAGGAAGAATTGATGACATTTCTACAATATTGCACAAAGTACCTCATCTTTTCTAGTAATTATTTTACAAAGTAGTCTTGCTTAAATAAATGTGAAATCTGCAACTGTTAGAAGTCAAGATTTATAATAAATAATTTGGAACATGAAGAAGCAGACGTTGATGAGTAAATAATGTGTGCAGCATTTTTAATATGACTAGAGAATTTTTTTTCAACCAAATGAAGTAATGTAGAATGAAGGTGATATGCGTGTATCAAACGTATCGACTCTAAGAGCAACAAAAGGATATTTTACATAGAACAAAAGATAGAAAAAAAAATACTGAAGAGTTTAGCAGCAGCTGCATATATATCATTTCAAAAATTTAAAGTCTCTAAATTTGTGTTCTGTTTGTGAAATCATTGCTAATGCCAGTGTCACTAGCATTATTATTATTATTATTTACTACTTAGAGTTATAATTCACCAGATTTTTTTAACGGAAGTAGTCCTGTTATTATTATTTTTCCATATTAATAACCAGGTGATCCAGAGCCATTTATCTCAAAAGGTCCATTCTTTACACATTGTAGTTCCACAAGTGTGATTTTATCTATCTGTTATATAACACAATCTTTTACTGTTTCAACCATTTTTACATACACAGTTCAATATCATTAATTACTTTCAGGAGGTTGTGCAGTCATCATCACTACCAGCTTCCAAGTTTTTCTATCACCCTTAGCAGAGACTCAGCACCTCTTAAGCATGAATTTCACCTTTCTCCTCTCATCCGCTCCTGTAATCAGTAATAAACTTTGGTTGCTATACATTTGTCTATTTTAGATATTTCATCTAAGTGGAATCGTACAATATTTGTCCTTTTGTGTCTAACTTATTCGTGCGATTTTTTTTTTTTTTAATAATAACTTATTTTCAGTGAAAGTTTACAGGACAAAATAGGTCCCCATTTTACAATTTCTACGTAAATGTTCAGTGACACTGGATATACTCTTCTCGTGTCTCCATTCTGGTTAACATAGTATTTTCAATGTTCATCTATGTAGCAGCATTTATGAGTACTTTATTTCTTTTTATGACTAAATAATAAGAGCCCTAGTGGCACAGTGGTTGAGTGCTCGACTGCTAACCAAAATGTTGGTAGTTGTAACCCACTGGCCACTCTGCAGGAGAAAGATGTGGCAGTCAGCTTCCATAAAGATTACAGCCTTGGAAACACAATGGGGCATTTCTACCTACTGTGTCCTGTAGGGTCCCTATGACTCAGAATAGACTGAATGGCGATGGGTCTGATATAGATGTCCTACGTTTTATCTGTGCATCTGTTGATAGACATTTACATTCTTTCCACTTTTGGGCTATTTATCAATAGTGTTGCAGTGAACATTGGTGTAAAAGTACCTGTTTGCATCTCTGCTTTCAAGCCTTTTGGGTATATACCTTGGAATAGAAGTTTGAGTCATATGGTAATTGTATGTTTAACTTTTTGAAGAACCACCAAACTGTTTTCCATGGAAGCTGTACCATTTTACAATCCCACCAACAATTTCTCCACATTCTCCCTAACTCTTGGTTTCTGTCTTTTTGATAATAGCCATCCTGGTAGGGGTGAAGTGGTATTTCATTGTGGTTTTGATTTGCATTTCCCTAATGACTAATGACATTGAGCATCTTTTCATGTGCTTATTGGCTATTTGTGTATCTTTGGTGAAATGTATATTTAAGGTTTGCGTCCATTTCTAAAATGATTTGTCTTTATGCTGTTGAGTGGTAGGAGTTCTTTATATATCCTGGATATTAAACCCGTATCGTATATGATTCCCAAATATTTTCTCCTGTTCTATAGATTGTCTCTTCACTTTTTTTTAATTGTACTTTAGGTGCAAGTTTACAGCTCAAGTTAATTTCTCATACAAAAATTTATACACATATTGTTCTGTGACATTAGTTGCAATCCCTCCAATGTGACAGCGCACTCCACCTTTCCACCCCGAGTTTCTTGTGTCCATTCAACCAGTTCCTGTCCCTTCCTTCCTTCTCGTACTGCCTCTGGACAGGAGCTGCTCATTTAGTCTTGTATGTCTTGTTGGACTAAGAAGGACCCTCTTGATGAGTATTATTTTATGTTTTACAGTGCAGTCCAATCTTTGTCTGAAGAGTGAGCTTTGGGAATGGTTTTAGTTTTGGGTTAACAGAGCCTCTGTGGGCCATAGTTTCTGGGGTTTCTCCAGTCTCTGTCAGACCATTAAGTTTGTTGTTTTTACGTGAATTTGAGTTCTCGGCATTTTTCTCCTGCTCCATCTGGGAGTCTCTGTTGTGTACCCTGTCAGGGCAGTCACTATCTAGTTCTTCTGGTCTCAGGCTGGTGGAGTCTCTGGGTTATGTGGCCCTTTTGTCTCTTGGGCTAATGTTTTCCTTGTGTCTTTGGTGTTCTTCATTCTCCTTTGCTCCAAGTAGGTTGGGACCAATTGATGAATCTTAGATGGCTGCTCACAAGCTTTTAAGGCCCCAGATGCCACTCACCAAAGTGGGATGCGGAACATTTTCTTAATAAACTTTGTTATACCAGTTGACCGAGAAGTCTCCCTGAAACTATAGTCCCCAGGCCCCAGCCCCAGCTACTCTGTTCCTCAAAGTGTTTGGTTGTGTTCAGGAAACTTCCTAGCTTTTGCTTTGGTCCAGTTGTGCTGACTTCCCCTGTATTGTGTGTTGTCCTTCCCTTCACCAAAGATGATTCTTATCTACTATCTAGTTAGTGAATTCCCCTCCTCACCCTTGTAACCATCAAAGAATACTTTCTTCTGTGTTTAAACCTTGTCTTGAGTTTTTATAATAGTGGTCTCATACAATATTTGTCCTTTTGCGACTGGCTACTTTCACTCAGCATAATGCCCTCCGGATTCATCCATATTGTGAGATGTTTCACAGATTCATCATTGTTCTTTATTATTACATAGTATTCCATTGTGTGTATGTACCATAATTTGTTTATCCATTCGTCTGTTGATGGGCATCTAGGTTATTTCCATCTTTTTCCTATTGTGAACAGTGCTGCAATGAACATGAGTGTGTATATATCTATTCGTGTGACAGCTCTTATTTCTCTAGGGTATATTTCTAGGAATGGGATTGCTGGATCATATGATACTTCTATTTCTAACATTTAAAGTAAGCGCCAAATCATTTTCCAAAGTGTTTGTACCATTTTACACTCCCATCAGCAGTGTATAAGTGTTCCAGTCTCTCCACAACCTCTCCAACATTTATTATTTTGTGTTTTTTAGATTAGTGCCAGTGTTGTTCGGGTGAAATGGTATCTCATTGTAGTTTTGATTTGCATTTCTCTAACGGCTAATGATCGTGGGCATTTCCTCATGTATCTGTTAGCCGCCTGAATGTCTTCTTTGGTGAAGTGGCTGTTCATATCCTTTGCCCATTTTTTAATTGGTTTATTTGTCTTTTTGTTGTGGAGGTGCTGCAGTATCTTTTAGATTTTAGAGATTAGACCATTATCGGATATGTCGTAGCCAAAAAATTTTTCCCAGTCTGTAGGTTCTCTTTTTACTCTTTTGGGGAAGTGTTTTGATGAGCTTAAGTGCTTGATTTTTAGGAGCTCCCAATTATCTAGTTTCTCTTCTGGTGTTTATGCATTGTTAGTTATGGTTTGTATACTCTTTATGCCATGTGTTAGGGCTCCTAGCATTGTCTCTATTTTTTCTTCCATAATCTTTATCGTATTTGATTTTATAATTAGGTCTTTGATCCATTTTGAGTTAGTTTTTGTACAAGGTGTGAGGTATGAGTCTTGTTTCATTCTTTTACAGATGGATATCCAGTTATGCAGCACCATTTTTTAAAGAAACTGTCTTTTCCCCCTTTAATGGACTTTGTGCCTTTGTCAATTATTAACTGCTCATAGGTGGATGAATTTACATCTGGATTCTCAATTCTATTCCATTGGTCTGTGTATCTGTTGTCGTACCAGTACCTGTTGTGACTACTGCAGCAGTATAATAGGTTCTAAAATCAGTTAGTGTGAGGCCTCCCACTTTGTTCTTGTTCTTCAATAATGCTTTACTTATCCGGGGCCTCTTCCCTTTCCAAATGAAGTTGGTGATTTTTTTCTCTGTCTTGTGAAAAAATGCCATTGGAATTTGGGTTGAGATTGCATTGTATCTGTAGATCACTTTGGTTAGAATGGACATTTTCACAATGTTGAGTCTTTCTATCCATGAGCATGATATGTTTTTCCAGTGCTGTCAATCTCTTGGTTTCTTGCAGTAGTGTCCTGTAGTTTTCTTTGTATAGGTCTTTTATGTCTCTGATTAGGTTTATTCCTAAGTATTTTATCTTCTTAGGGGCTATTATAAATGGTATTGATTTGGTGATTTCCTTTTTAAAGTTCTCTTTGTTGGTGTAGAGGAATCCAACTGATTTTTGTATGTTTATCTTGTATGCTAATACTTTTCTGAAATCTTCCATTAGTTCCAGTAGTTTTCTTGTGGATTCTTTGGTGTTTTCTGTGTGTAAGATTATATTATCTTCCAATAGGGATTTATTTTATTTTATTATACTTTAAGTGAAAGTTTACAATTCAAGTTAGTCTCTCATATAAAAATTTGTACATACGTTGTTATGTGACCCTAATTGCTCTCTGTATACTGTAAGAGCACATTCCTCCTTTCCACCCCGATTTCCCGTGTCCATTCAACCAACTCCTGACCCTCTGCCTTCTCATCTCACCTCCTGACAGGAGCTGCCCATTTAGTCACATGTATCTACTTGAGCTAAGAAGCACAGTCTTTGCGGGTGTTGTTTTTTGTCCCATAGTCCAGTCTAATCTTTGACTGAAGAGTTGGCCTCGGGAATGGTTTTAGTGCTGGGTTGACAGAGAGCCTGGGGGCCATGCTTTCTGGAGTTCCTCCAGTCTCAGTCAGACCATTAAGTCTGGTCTTTTTACTAGAATTTGAGTTCTGCATCCCACTTTTCTCCTGCTCCATCAGGGACTCTGTTGTGTTCCCTGTCAGGGACGTCAGTGGTGGTAGCCGGGCACCATCTAGTTCTTCTGGTCTCAGGCTTTATGAAGTCTCCAGTTTATGTGGCCCTTCCTTGTGACTTTGGTGTTCTTCATTCTTCTTTACTCCAGGTGGGTTGGGACCAATTGATGCATGTTGGGTGGCTGCTCGCTAGCTTTTAAGGCCCGACACCACTCACCAAAGTGGGATGCAGAACATTTTCTTAATAAACTTTGTTATGCCAGTTGACCTAGATGTCCCCTGAAGGCATGGTCCCCAGACCTCCGCCCCTGCTACTCTGTCCCTCAAAGTGTTTTTAGTTTTATTTAGGACTTCTTAGTCGAATAGGGATATTTTACTTTTTCCTTACCAATTTGGATGCTCTTTATTTCTTTTTCTTGCTTTATTGCTCTGGCTAGGATCTCCAGCACAATGTTGAATAAGAGTGGTGATACAGGGAATCCTTGTCTGGTTCCCCTTCTCAAGGGGAATGCTTTCAGACTCTGTTTAGGATGATTTTTGCTATTGGCTTTGTATAACTGGTCTTTATTGTTAAGAAATTTCCTTTGTATTCCTCTTTTGTTGAGAGTTTTTATCAGGAATTGGTGTTGAACTTTGTCAAATACCTTTTCTACATCAATTGATAAGATCATGTGATTCTTGTCTTTTGTTTTATGTGATAGATTATATTAATTGTTTTTCTAATGTTGAACCATCCTTCCATAGCTGATATGAATCCCAGTTGGTTATGATGAATTATTTTTCTGGTATGTTGTTGAATTCTCTTGGCTAGAATTTTGTTGAGGATTTTTGCGTCTACGTTCTGAGGGATATTGGTCTGTAATTTTTTCTTTTTTTGTGGTGTCTTTATCTGGCTTTGGTATCAGGGTTATAGTGGCTTCATAGAATGAGTTCAGGAGTATTCTGTCCTTTTCTATGCTCTGAAATAACTTTGGTAGTACTGGTGTTAACTCTTCTCGGAAAGTTTAGTAGACTTCTCCGGTGAAGCAGTCAGGGCTAGGGTTTTTTGTTGTTGTTGTTGTTGGGAGTTTATTACCTCTTCAATCTCTTCTTTTATTATAGATTTATTTTCTATCTCAGTTTTTGTTAGTTTAGGTAGGTAGTGTGTTTCTAGAAATCTATTCATCTCCTCTAGGTTTTCAGATTTGTTGGAGTACAATTTTTCATAGTATTCTGTTATCCTTTTTATTTCAGTTGGGTCTGTTGTGATGTCGCCCATCTCATTTCTTATTCGGGTTATTTACTTTCTCTCCTGTTTTTCTTTTGTCAGTTTGGCCAGTGGTTTAGCGATTTTGTAGATCTTTTCAAAGAACCAGCTTTTAGTCTTCTTGAACCTTTCAATTGTTTTTCTATTGTCTATTTCATTCTTTTCTGCTTCAATCTTTATTATGTTCTTTCTTCTGGTGCCCAAGGGCTTCTTTTGCTGCTTACTTTCTATTTGAGTTTTAGGGTTAGTGTTTTGATTTTGGCCCTTCTTTTTAGATGTGTGTATTTATTGCTATACACTGACCTCTGAGCCCTGCTTTTGGTGTTTGCCAAAGGTCCTGGTACAGCGTGTTTTCATTCTCATTTGATTCTGTGAATTTCTTTATTCTGTTCTTGATTTCTTCTATAGCCTAGTAGTTTTTTTAGGAAGGTGTTTTTCAGTTTCCATGTATTTGATTTTTTTTTCCTTGCTTTTTCTGTTATTAATTTCTAATTTTATGACTTTATGTTCAGAAAAGATACTTTGTAGTATTTTTATGTTTGGGTTCTGTTAAGGCTTGCTTTTGGCCTATTACGTGGTCTATTCTGCAGAGTGTTCCATGTGCATTGGAAAAGAATGTATACTTGGCTGCTGTTGGATGGAGTGTTCTGTATGTGTCTATGAGGTCAAGTTGGTTGATTGTGGCATTTAGATCTTCTGTGTCTTTATTGAGTTTCTTTCTAGATGTTCTGTCCTTCACCGAAAGTGGTGTGTTGACATCTACTATTATTGCGGAGCTGTCTATTTCTCTTTTCAATGCTGTTAGAGTTTGTTTTATGTATTTTGGAACCCTGTCATTGATTACGTATATATTATGGTTATGTACTTCTGGTGTATTGACCTTTTAATCATTATATAGTGTCCTTCTTTATCGTTTGTTATGGATTTTGCTTTAAAGTCTATTCTGTCAGAGATTGGTATTGCCACTCCTACATCTAGCTCAATTGGCATAACACAGTTTATAAAGAAAATGTCTACATTCTACCTTGGTATGTCTGGGGTCTGAAAAACCTGTGAGCAGCCATCTAAGATTCTCCACTGGTCTCACCCCTTTCGGAGCAAGGGAGAATGAAGAAAACAAGATACGAGGGAAAAATTAGTCCAAAGGACTAATGGACCACAACTACCACGGTCTCCAGCAGACTGAGTCTAGTACAACTAGATGGTGCCTGGCTACCACCACTGACTGCTCTGACAGGGATCTCAACAGAGGGTCCCAGACAGAGCTGGAGAAAATTGTAGAACAAAATTCTAACTCACAAAAAAAGACCAGACTTACTGGCGTGACAGAAACTGGAGAAACCCTGAGAGTATGGCCCCCAGACACCCTTTTAGTTTAGTAATGAATCACGCTTGTGGTTCACCCTTCAGCCAAAGATTAGACAGCCCCATAAAATAAAACGAGACTAATGGGGCACGACAGTCCAGGGACAAGGACTAGAAGGCAGGAGGGGACAGGAAAGCTGATAATAGGGAACCCAAGGTTGAGAAGGGACAGTGTTGACGTGTTCTGGGGTTGTTAACCATTGTCATAAAATGTGTACTGTTTAATGAGAAACTATTTGTTCTGTAAACCTTCATCCAAAGTACGATTAAAAAAAAATTGCTGTTCCTGCTCTTTTTTGGTGGTTGTTTGCTTAATATATTTTTTCCATCCTTTGAGTTTTAGTTTGTGTCTTTGAGTCTAAAGTGTGTCTCTTGTAGACAGCATATAGACGGATCGTGTTTTTTATCCATTCTGTGACTCTGTCTCTTTTTGGTGCATTTAGTCTATTTACATTCAATGTAATTATTGATAGTTATGAGTTTACTGGTATCATTTTTATGTATTTTTGTGTGTGCGTGTGGTGTTAATAGTTTCTTTGTTCCACTTAATTTTCTGTGCTGAGTCGTTTTTCTTTTATGTATTTATGTTTCATCTTTTTCATTAGTGTTGATTTTGTGTTTGCTGAGTCTTTATGTTTTTCTTTTTATTTTGATGCATAAATTTGTTAGTTTCCTTTGTGGTTACCTTAAAATTTACCTCTATTTTTCTAAGTTTAAACATCTTTATTGCTTGATATTGCCTTAAGTTCCTTTCCATGTGAAAGTTCTATGACTACACTATTTAGTCTCTTTTTTGTTCTAATGTTATTATTGTTTACATAATGACATTTGTTTCCCCAGTTTCAGTCCTTTAGCTTTCACTTATTTTTGTACTTCTGTATCTGGGTTCATATCTAGTTGTTCTGTCCTGTGTTCTAGCCTTGGATTGTTGTTTGATATTATTTCTCTAGCAGAAGGACCCCCTTTGATATTTCTTGTAATTTTGATTTGGTTTTTCCAAATTCCTTAACTTCTGTTTATCTGGAAATGCCCTAATTGAGCTGTCGTATTTGAGAGACAGTTTTGCTAGATATATAATTCTTGGCTGGCAGTTTTTTTCCTTCAAGGCTTTATATATGTCATCCCATTGCCTTCTTCCCTGCATGGTTTCTGCAGAATAATCAGAGCTTAGTCTTATTGACTTCTTCATAGGCAACTTTTCTTTTATTCCTAGCCGCTCTTAAAGTTCTCTCTTTATCTTTAGTTTTGGCAAGTTTGATGATAATATATCTTGGTGACTTTCTTTTGGGATCTATCTTGTGTGGGGTTCTATGAGCGTCTTGGGTAGATATCTTCTCATCTTTCATGATATCAGGGAAGTTTTCTGCCAACAAATCTTCAAAAATTCTCTCTGTATTTTCTGTTATACCCTCCTCCTCCCCCGTTCTGGTACTCCAGTCACTCGTAGGTTTTCACTCTTGATAACGTCCCACATAATTTTTAGAGTTTCTTTATTTTTTTAAATTTTTTTATCTGATTTTTCCTCAGATAAATTGGTGTCCAGGACGTTATCTCCAATCTCACTAATTCTAACTTCCATTGCCTCAATTCTGCTCCTGTGACCTATTGCATTGTCTAATTCCGAAATTTTATTGTTAATCTTTTGGATTTCTGTTTACTATCTCCCTATGGTTTCTAGCAGCCAGTTAAATTTGTCCTTCTGTTTTTGTATTGCTTTCCTGAATTCCTCTTGCTTTGTCTATATGTTCCTTAACATGGTCTGAGTTTTCCATGATCTCCTTCCTGATGTCTTGAAGAGGTCCGTATTTTAATCTTTTGTATTCTAACTCCAGTAATTCCAAGACCTTCTCTTCCTCCAGAAGGTTTCCTGGTTCTTTGTTTTGGTCGCTTGCTGGAGCCATCTTGATCTGCTTCTTTATGTGATTTGATATTCACTGTTGTCTCCGAGCCATCAATAAATTATTATATTTATTTTATGTTTACTTACTGTGTCCTAGATTTTTGTTTTGTTTTGTTTTGATATGCTCAAGTAGGCTGGGTGTGTGAGCTACTTTGGTTATTGGGGTCTTTGAAGCTCTCGCATCCTGTCACCAGGTGCTTAGAGCTGCTACTATGAGTGTGAGCTCAGGAGTCTGTTTACTTTTCTTGTGCAGATTCAGCTCAGGTATCCGGGTCATTGGTTACTGAGTGTGTGGTGCACACTCACCTATAGTCCTAGATGGGCAGAGCTACATAGGGGTGATTTGAGTAGGCATGCTGTCTTATTCATTTAGTGCTGCTATAACAGAAATACCACAAGTGGATGGCTTTAACAAAGAGAAGTTTATTCTCTCACGGTCCAGTAGGCTAGAAGTCCAAATTCAGGGCACTGGCTCCAGGGGAAGCATTTCTTACTCTGTCAACTCTGGAGGAAGGTCCTTGTCATCACTCTTCCCTTGATCTGGGAGCATCTCAGCACAGGAACCTCAGGTCCAAAGGACATGCCCTGCTCCCGGTGCTGCTTTCTTGATGGTATAAGGTCTCCATGTCTCTCTGCTAACTTCTCTCTTTTATATCTCAAAAGAAATTGACTTAAGACACTATCTAATATTGTAGACCTCATTAATATAACTGCCACTAATCCATCTTATTACATCATAGTGATAGCATTTACAGCACATAGGGAAATCACATCAGGTGATAAAATGGTAGACAATCATAACAATACTGGGAATCATGACCTAGCCAAGTTGACAGATATTTTTGGGGGACACAATTCAGTCCATGACACATGGGTATCTGGCTGCAGTAGAGTTTTGTGTCCTGAGCAAGGGCTGATGGCTATGCCTGAGTGCCTGAGTGGAAGGCATGTCCCTGTTCCCTAGTGTGCGTAGGTGGGTGGGTTTTGCAGCCGGACTTTGGGCACCCAATGCTGTTGGCTCTAAGGACTGGGAGGCACCACTTACTCTCAGACGCCTATTGTGAGTGGCTAGGTGGACTGTTTGAAACTGTCAGTCCTCAGGCCCCTGATGTGAGTGGGTAAGGACCCTATTTAATGGAGATGGCAGCATCAAGTTTCATGAATCTGCAACTCCCCCTTGGTTGCTGCAGTTGAAAATAGGCTTCAGGTATATACCCTGTTGTTTTATGCTAGTGAGGGCAACTCTTTTGAATCGGCCCACAAAGGTCTAGGCAGGGATGAAGCGCGTTTGAAGTCCGTGGGCCCCTTATTCCAGTTCTTAGGCAAAGGGACAGTGTTTCTCCTGTGTTTCTGGCTTAGGGAGTATGGTGATTTTTTAAAGCTGCAGAACTGGTTTGGGTGTAGAAAATCCTTGGTCTTCGGCTTAGGAGGCTTGAGATTAATGAGGGCCTGCGATGTAGAATCCATCCACACGGGTCTAGGCAGGGGTGATGGGCATTACACGTCTGTGGACCCCTTATGTCAGTGCCTAGGCACAGGGCCAGTGCCTGCCCTGAGTTTCTGGCTTAGGGGGTGTGGTGACTTTTTGAAGCTGCGGGACTGAGTTCCTACGTTCCTGGCTTAGGGGACTTGGCGGGTATTTTTTTTTCCCCCTAAAGCTGCGAGCCTGGTTTGGGCAGGATAGCCCTTATTTCTGTCTTAGGGGTTATGGCAATTGTTGAATACTGCCGGACTGGTGTTGGAGCGGAGCAAGGATGGTGGTGGGTGAGGGGAAAGCAGCACTTCTCTGTTTCGGAGAGAGGGGTTATTTTGATCCTGCACGGTAGGTTAGATGCTTGCACTTAACTTTCGTAGATCCAGCGCTGCTTTCCCCTGACTGTGGAGGCCTGTGCAGTGTCTGCCAGCCAGTCTCTCCCAACTGGGTGAAAGGCATCCTGAGTGTTACTGCTTGCCTCAACCCCCATGCGCCAGCCGACCCAGCTTGCAGGGTGCTGGCTACCTCAAGACTGGCACTTCTTCTCTGCTTCTGAACTGTCCCTCCCGCTCCTGCTCGGTTCAACTGCTCAACTTTGTCTTTGATGGTCAGGGCTCCTAGATTGTCATATATAATCGATCCACTTGTTTTTTCACATCTTTATTGTAAGAAGGACCACAGGAAGCGTCTGATTATTCTGCCATCTTGGCACCGCCTTCTGTCTCTTCACTTTTTAATAAAGTCTTTTAGTGCACAAAATTTTTCTTTGATGATGTCCAATTTGTCTATGATGTGTTTTGTTTCTCGTGTGTTTAGTATCATGTCTAAAAATTCATTGTCAGAAACTTGTATAAGGAGAAAATAAATGTTCTCGTTTTTTAAAATTGTTAAAATATTGCATGTTTAAAAAAATTTCAAAAATGCATAGGGGAAAATGATCATTAAACACCGCTTGTAATATCACCATCTATAGAGAAATGTGGTGCCCTTTATTTTTCCCTTCCCTTCCCCGTTGTTGTTAGGTGCCATCAGGTCGTTTCTGACAACAAAACGAAACACTGTCTAGTCCTGCGCCATCCTCACAATCATTGTTATGCTTGAGCCCATTGTTTCAGCCACTGTGTCAATCCATCTTCTTGAGGGTTTTCCTCCTTTTCACTGACGTTTAGTTTACCAAGCATGATGTCCTTCTCCAGGGAATGGTTCCCTCCTGATAACATGTCAAAATTATGTGAGATGAAGTCTCACCTTCCTTGCTTCAAATGAGCATTTTGGCTGTACTTCTTCCTAGACAGATTTGTTCATTCTTCTGGTAGTCCATGGTAGAGTCAATATTCTTCAGGAGCATCATAATTCAAAAGTGTCAATTCTTCTTCGATCTTACTCATTGTCCAGCTTTCACATGCATATCAGGCGAATGAAAACACCATGGCTTGGGTCAGGTTCACCTTAGTTTTTAAAATGACATCTTTGCTTTTTAACACTGCAGCAGATTTGCCCAATGCAGTGCATCATTTGATTTCTTGACTACCGCTTCTGTGGGTGTTGATTGTGAATCCAAGTAAAATGAAATCCTTAACAACTTCAGTCTTTTCTCCATTTATCATGGTGTTGTTTATTGGTCCAATTGTGAGAATTTTTGTTTTCTTTATGTTGAGGTATAACCCGTGCTGCAGACTGTGGTCTTTGATCTTCATCAGTAAGCGCTTCAAGTCTTCTTCACTTTCAGCAAGCAAGGTTGTGTGATCTGCATATCGCAGGTTGTTAGTGAGTCTTCTTCCAATCCTGATGCCCCTTTCTTTTTAATATAGTGCAGTTTCACAGATTATTTGCTGGCATACAGATTGAATGAGTATGGTAAAAGGATACAACCATAAGACACTCCTTTCCTGACTTTAAACCACGCAGTATTCCCTAGTTGTGTTTGAACGACTGCCTCTTTGTCTACGTACAGGCTCCTCATGAGCACAATTAAATGTTCTGGGATTCCCGTTGTTCGCAGTGTTATCCATAATTTGTTATGATCCACCCAGTGGAATGCCTTTGCATAGTCAATAAAACACATGTAAACATCTTTCTGGTATTGTTTGCTCTCAGCCATGATCCATCTGACATCAGCAAGGGTATTGCTTGTTCCACGTCTCTTCTGAGTCTGGCTTGAATTTCTGGCAGTTCCCTGTCGATGTACTGCTGCAACCGCTTTTGAATGATCTTCAGCAAAATTTTACTTACATGTGGTTTTAATGATATTGTTTGATAATTTATGTGTTCTGTTGGATTACTTTTCTTTGGAATAGAAACAAATATGGATGTATTCCAGTCGGTTGGACAGGTAGCTGTCTTCCAAATTTCTTGGCATAGACAAGTGTGCACCTCCAGTGCTGTGTCTGTTTGTTGAAACATATTAATTGGTATTCCGTCAATTCCTGAAGCTTTGTTTTTTGCCAGGGCCTTCAGTGTAGCTTGGACCCCTTCTTTCAGTAGCACCAGTTCTTGATTATATGCTGCCTCTTGAGATGGTTGAACGTTGACCAGTTCTTTTTGGTACAGTGACTGTGTTTTCCTTCCATCTGGTTGCCCTATTAGAAAAATTAATAAAAGGAAATATAGTGCTTAAAAGGGAGACACTGGTATAAAGATCATGCATGCACTAGAGAGAACACTTACAATGAGACCAAGAATTAAGAGTAGGAGTTAACTGGGTATGGAGGTGGAAAGAAATGGAACTGAGACGAGAGACTGCTCCTTAGAGAAAACTTAATGATTTTCTGATTTATTAGTTGACCAATAAATACAGTTGAAAGCAAAGATGTTCAGGGAGTCCTTCCAGATTTCTGAAAAGCTTGGTGACTGCTGGTGTTATGATCTGAGAGCAAAGAAAAAACAAAACTTGAGGAGCAGAAACAAATATTAACTGCAAAATCTATAAGAAAAATACTGTTTGATTACACATGTAATCTGATAGTGTCAGACCTTGTCTTAGTTCCGGAAAGCGAATGAAAACAATCAGCATCAGCCCAAACTGATTCCTAAGTGGAGGTCAGACATACCTCAGCTCTCCAAACTTTTTACCAGTTCTGACATCAGCTATTTCTCCCACAGAATTCTGTATTTCTCTGCTGGGTTCAATAATACGTTGGAGTGGCCACACAGAACTCACAGACCATGATTACAATTATGGGGTTATTTGGGAAGTAACAAGTTACAATTCAGGATGAGGATTAACTTGGAGTTAACCAGATACAACTCAGAATATAGTTAGTCAGGACAGCTTGCACACCGTTCTCCTGGTTCCCCATCTTGCGCCTCTGCTGCTCCTGCTGTTCTGTCTCTAGTGGGGTCTTGCGGTCTTCAGTTTTACAGCTCTCTTTCTCCTGGGTCTAGGACATTCTCAGTGCAGGGACTCCAGGTCCAAAGGGCGTGCTCCGTTCCTGGCTCTTCTTTGTGGTAGTGAAGTCCCTCTCAACTTCTGTGGGATTGACTCTTTTAAACCTAGCTGTATGTCAAGACTGACCAATTACCTTGACAGGCTACCGGCATCTTATTTACATAGTTGCTGTCCAGTCTTTGCAAGAGTTTTACACACCTTATATGCGTAATCCCAGTCAGTCATTTTGTGGGAGTTAGAAGACTGTGGCTAGTAAGATAAAAGCAGCTCACGGCACTGCAACATATTATAATGCCATAAATGAGAAGGACGTCATGCTTGGTAAAAGAGAGGGTCAGTGAAAAAGAGGAAGACCCTCAATGAGATGGACTGACACAGTGACTGCAACAATGGGCTCAAGCATAACAATGATTGTGAGGATGGCGCAGGACCAGGCAGAGTTTCGTTCTGTTGTACATAAGGTTGCTATGAGTCGGAATTGACTGACAGCATCTAACAACACAACAACATAAATGAGTTGAAAATTTAAAAAATAAAGCACAATAGAAGGGTTTTTTGTGCATATAATTAAAAGTCAGTGAAGCATGATGAGTTCATTGACCAAACTTGAAAAATGTGTTGTCCCTAAAAATTTGTCTGTGTTTATATCAAATAACACTGTGTGTGTTAATCTACAAGGGACCAAGTTACATAGCTGAACCCACACCTAAGCCTTAGACTCCTGACTCTCTGGAGGAAATCATGTTCAAGTTTTGCAACCTGGCCAGGCCTCGAAGCTTCTGCTCTTTCGGAGAAAATTTCTCCATCTGTGATCTTATTGCCCAAGAAAGAGGCCTGTGGAGCTGCATGAAGAATGCAATTGTCAGTTTTGGAAGGTTGTAGCTTGTTCTGCTTCATATGCAGATACCCTCAAGGTGGAGCATTGCGTTGAATCTGGGAGGAAGCCCTGCCCAGGGAAAGAGCTGAAGGCTAAAAACCTGTCACTCCCTCCTTACTGAACTCTATCTCCCCATCCTTCTTCCATTTCAGATTCCTGGTGTGGTACAGGGAGAAGTAGTCCAGTCCAGGCATCTGTGGATCATCTTACACATTCTTGCAAGCACAAGGATTTCAACTGCTCTGACAGGCTGTGTGGACCAAACATTCATCTACATCCAAACTGATGACTGGTGGCTCTGTTTCTGTTCTTGTCCCTCTTACTGAAGTGGCTTCTTGGGTTTAGAGAGGACATTCAATTAGATTTCCAGAAGCTGGAGCAAGGAAATGGTGAGTACCACAGAGAACTGGGGGTATTCTTATCATAAAGGGGGTGAGGCTCGATATGAATTGTTGGGGGAGTAGCTGTGTGCTCTGGGCCCTGTGGTTCCTCAGTGAGGTAAAAAGGTGGCAGAGGAGGCCAAGTGTCTGAGCCCTAAGAGGCATCCTAAGACCCTGCTTCACTGTCACTGGGCCCTTCCTCTACACATACGTGGTTTTTGAAGTCCTGGATGCCTGGGGTCACCTTTAATGTGACTCGCAGAGCTGGCACCATATGGCATTACCATCCCCACCCTGGGCCTTGGTGCGCTGTGTTAGTGACAGAATCTCCTGACCAGAGCCTGAAGACAGAGCAGCTCTGACTGAGGAGGCTGAGCCCGAGGCCTTCCAGAGCCATCCTTGTCCCATCACTGCAAACTGTTTTCAAGGCTTCCGCAGGAACTGCAGCCTTTTCTGTGCAGTTCTAAAACTATAGCTCCACCTCTCACACTGTGTGAAGGGGTAAAAAAAGGATGGAGAATGATATGGGAAGGCCCTGACTCTGTTTATGAGGTCCTGCGTGGGGCTTGGTGTTCCCATGATGTCACGAAAAGAATGACACTGGAGACAGTGAGTCTAGCTTCGTCATGTGTGGGTTCTCCAGACCCATCATTTTTCCAGCAGGGAATGCTTTTGCCTTAAGGATCCCAGGTGTTTGAGAAGCATGATTCTCTACGTCCTTGTCCTCCCACTTGTCTGTGCTTAGAGTTGATATTAAGTCCCTGTAATTTTCAACTGCTCTCCACAGTCTTGAATTAGAATCTAAAATGAAGGTTTTTTTTTTTTGCTTGAGAATCTCAACATATGGTGTCTTAATCATCTAGTCTACTGTAACAGAAATACCACAAGTGGATGTCTTTACAAAGAGAAATTTATTCTCACAGTCTAGTAGGCTACAAGTCCAAGTTCAGGGCATCAGCTCCAGGGGAAGGCGTTCTCTCTATGGGGGAACGTCCTTGTCGTCAATCTTCCCCTGGTCGAGGAGCTTCTCAGGCTCAGCGACGCCAGGTCCAAAGTATGTGCTTTGCTTCTAGTGCTGCTTTCTTGGTGGTATGAGGTCCCCTATTCTCTGCTTGCTTCCTTTTTCCTTTTATCTCTTGAGAGATAAAAGGTGGTGCAGGCCACACCCCAGGGAATCTCCCTTTATATTGGATCAGGGATGTGACCTGGGTAAGGGTGTTACATCCCACCTTAATCATCTTTAACATAATGTAATCTCGCCTCATTAACCACCGGCAGAAATTAGGATTTATAACACATAGAAAAATTACATCAGTCACAAAATGGAAGACACAACTACACAATACTGGGAATCATGGCCAAACCAAGTTGACACATATTTTTGGGGGACACAATTCAATCCATGACGTATGGGATGGGTATATTTAAGTTCTTGGATTTACATTTTCCATCGGCATAAAATTTCTAGATTAGTTTGTGTATTTCTACTGAGAATTGTTCGATTGAGTGGATATAAGACTTCTCAGACAATGCCTGTTTTAACTGATGTAAAAGTTACTCTAAAGCTTACTTAAATCTTGAGAAGAGTCTTAAAGACTGATACCTAAGAAATCATGCCAGAATTTCTGATGTGTTAGGTAGTTTAGCTATTTTAGGAACTTTCTCCTAGCTGAGATAAACTGGGTGTATAGACTTTCATATCTCTGGTCACTAGAAAAATAGCTCTAATTTACATTTTTATGATTTACACAAATATGTTAGACGATTTAATAATAGGTACAAATGACTAAATTTTAAATGGTTTTGTAATTACAAATGAGAATTCCTAGTGAAAACATTAAGTTTTTTATTTGTATAAGAATAATATAGTTTACTTAAACCGTGTTTTTGCAGTAGATAATACCTTCAAAGTTCAAAATTCAATGTGAACTTACAAGATATACTTTATGAATACCTTTTTCTGCTCTTGTTCTCATCCAGCCCATTCCTCTTCCACCAGCTACCTTTAGATGGCCAGCTTTATTGCTTTCTGAAACGTCTTGCCAGTGCTTATGTAAAAGCAAGGATATATAAATACCAAAAAAATCTGTTGCTGTCGAGTCAATTCCAACTCATAGCTACCGTATAGGACAGAGTAGAATTGCCCCATACAGTTTCCAAGGAGCACCTGGTGGATTCGAATTGCCAACCGTTTAGTTAGCAGCGATTGTGCTTAACCACTACGCCACCAGGGTTTAGACATTGTTATTTCCCTTTATTCTTCACAAAGTAGCATGGAATTTACACTTGCTCTTCAATTAACATTATCCCGGAGATCTTCTCATAATAATGTTTTTTGCTGTTAGTTGCTGTCAAGTCAATTCCTACTCATGGCGACCCCAAGTGCTCAGAGTAGAACTGCACCCCATAGTTTTCAAGGCTGTGACTTTTGGGAAGGAGATAGCCAAGCCTTACTTTCACGGTACCTCTTGGTGGGTTTATACTCCCAGCCGTTGGTTAATAGTCCAGCCCTTAACCATTTGGGCCATGCACGGACTCCTTTGATAACACTAACAATACATAACAAACAAAACCTCCAAACCCGGGGCAGTTGAGACAATTCCAAATCATGGCGACCTTATGTGTTACAGAGAAGAACGAGTTCCATAGGGTTTTCTTAGCCTTAATCTTTAGGGGAGCAGAATGCCAGCGCTTTCTTCCACAGGACAACTGGGTGAGTTCACATAGCCATCCTTTTAGTTAGTAGTCCAAAGCAAACCATTTGCGCCACCCAGAGACCTTCTAAAATTACATAGAGTGCTTAAATCTAAATTCTTACAAAACTCCATAATGCTGGATGTAGTTGATCTTAGTTTTGTTGTTGTTTTTTAGTCATATTGCCATGAAGGGACACTTGGATTGTTTCCAATATTTTGCTTTTACAAGGTTTTATCTGTGAATATAAACATAAATTTCTAAGATCCAGGTATCAAAAGGTTAGCTATCGAAGCCTTTCTGAACCTGAGAGAAGTAAAATGAAAGGGTTTTCACAGGACTTTGTAAAATTAGTAAGTGAAAATTACATTTCTTTCAAGTTTTAAATAATGTTTTAAATTTTCTGTTGTCAATTATATGATAAAGAGTGCAGAAAGTTTTCCTATATAACCCATTGCCGTTAAATCGATTCCTACTCACAGCGTGATAATAGACCTTGGTCAGTTTTTATGGCCTCCCATTGTGTCCCTCCCTGATCTCATCTCCTTCCTGCCTGGAGATTGTTCATATGATGTCTAGATGTTGGTATGTTGGAGGGTGATGATCCAAAGGTGGTGATCAGGGGTCAAAGGTCCCAGGTCTTAAGCTCATTCCTGGTGGATCCATCCTCAGTGAGAGCTCAGGATCCGTGGCCACTCTTCCAAGAGTCCAGCTCTTTTCACCCATGCCAGCCCACTGCTTATCCCAAACTGCTGGAATCCGCAGGCTGTGTGTGGCTTGAGTCCCTAAGAGGAGGAAGAGGTCGGCTAATGATGGTGGGGTTTTTTCATCAGCTGTACTCTACCTTCCCAGTGTCTTCAAAGCAACATTTATGTCCTGTCTCCAGAAGCAAAAATCATTTCTACCTTTTGTGTCGGGGAGACTCTGTCCCCACCATGTCCTGTCCTCGACTTGGCCATTCTTGTGTGTTCTAGTGAACACTGTGTGTCATTTCTCTGTCTTTGGATGTTGGTTATTGAAATTTGATAAATTATATTCAGGTAGAAAGAGAATCTTTTTCAGGTTATTAGAGACCCCATGCATCTAATGTAAATAAATCTGTGAATGAATGAATATAAATACAAATTTATCACAAAGGAAAGCTCTACTTTCAATATGCAAAGGAATGAATCAGGATTCATGCCTTACACGAAAAACATTTCAAAATGGATCAAGGGCCTAAATATGAAAACTAAATCCATAAAATTCTTAGGAAAAAATATAGGGGTGGAACTGTGAAGCCTAGTTTTTCACAGTGGATTACCAGAAAAGACAGCAAAAGAACAAGTAGCAAAAGTCAGAGTAGATAAATAGGACCTCATAAAAGTTAAGTACTTTGGTTCATCAAAAGACTTTATCAAAAATGTGAAAAGACAACCTATAGATTGGGAAACATTTTCCAGGACCCATATATCTGATAAGGGTCTAATATCCAAAAGATATAAAAAATGTCTATAACAGAAAGATGAACAACCCAATTTAAAATAAATAAATACTGGCAGCGATATGGAAAAATTGGAACCCTTATCCATTTGATACTGGGAATGCAAACTGGTACAGCCAGTATGGAAAACAGTTTGGCAGTTTCTCAAAAAGTTAAACCATACTATCATATGAGCCAGCAATTCCTCTCATAGGTATATAACCAAGAGACATCAGAGTAGTGAAGGAAACAGACATATGTACACCAACGTTCATTGTAGCACTATTCACAAAAGTTAAAAGTTGAAAACAATCTAAATGTGCATCGACAGATGAATGGAGAAACAAAATGTGGTACGTACATAGAATGGAATTATTACTCAGCCGTAAAAAGAAGTAGTCTTGAAATATGCTCTCCAGGCATGGACTAGTAACTTGCAATTTGCCCCCCAAAATTGGAGGATGCTGAGAGACTGAAGAAGGAGGTGGGTAACTCCATTGTGGTGGCAAAGGAATTTTATTAGGTAGAGTTAATATACAGGGAGGTCCTTGGCAGCCTCAGGACCAAAGCAGATCTCTGCACCCCGCACTGGGAGAGCAGAGGTTTTATAGTGGCAGTGGACAGTACTGGCTACATGCCAGGGATTTACATAAGGAAGACTCAGGAAGTGGTAGTGAACTAGTGGACCACATGAGGGAGCTCATGCTTGGTCTTGCAAAGCCTGTTTCCCCTTCAATCCACCCCTGGAGTCTGGCTCTTACAAACCGGCATGCTCTGCATCTTGTGCCATAGCATGAGAGACCCAGTTCCTTTCTGCCAGGGAAAGATACAGAAGTGGGATTGGCCAGATGCCATGTGATACCCATGCACGTGCAAGAGACAGAGAAGGTTACTATGTGCCCAAAACAAGGGGAAGGCTTCTCTGATAAAGAGAAGGAACTGGGGTGAGAAGATAGCCCAATTCCCAGCCTCCTCAGAGAATGCTCTGGGCCCAAGGCCTTTACTTAGGTAGCCTGGATGGGAGGCATAGAGGCAGATCGTTCCCCCAACACATGCTACAATATGGATAAACCTTTAAAACATTATGCTGAGTGAAACAAGTCAATCACAAAAGGACAAATATTGTATTATCTCATTTATGTAAAATAACAAAAAAAGGTAAATGTATAGAGACCAAAGATTATTAGTGGTTACTAGGAGATGGAGAAAGTGAGAGTCATTGTATAGGAAGCAGTGAGTGATTGTTTATGATGATAGGAAATTTGGCAATGATTATGGGTGGTGATTGCACAACATGATCTATGTAATTGATATCACACAATAGTGCACCAGGAAAATGTTGAATTTGCAAATGTTGTTACATATATAATTTTTTACATTTTTTAAATTTTTATGTGCAAGTTTACATAGCAAATTAGTTTCTCATTAAGCAGTTAATACGCAAATTGTTTTGTAACATTGATTGCCAACCCTGCGATGTGTCAACACTCTCCTCTTCTCCACCCCAAGTTCCCTGTTATACTTAGAGACTATATCCTTTTCCTCATTAGCCAGGACAAAGTCATATAGCCTCCCAGAGCTATGAGAATGGACAGGAAATGGAAAACCCAGAGATGGGGAGAAAAGATCTGTAAATCACCCATCTGATAAAGAATTTGTTTCCAGAATATATACAAAACTCTTAAAACGAAAATAAACAAGCAACTCAGTTGAAAAATTGCATAAAAGATCTTAATAGATGCCCATCAAAGCATATATATAAATAACAAATGAGTATATAGAAAGATTGTCAACATTTTTAGTCTTTAGAGAAATGGAAATACAAATCACAATGAAATATCACTAACACCCAGTACAAACCTGTTACCGTCAAGTCAATTTGAACTTATAGTAACCCTATATCATTATACACCTATTCATAATTACTAAACAAAAAAGTACCGAAGTCTCCAAGTGGTGATGCTGAGTAGCATCAGGAAGTTTATACAATAGTTGGAATGCAAAATAGTACGGCCACTTTGGAAACCGGCCATTTTTTATATAAAGTTAAACATATGCTTACTACACAACTCAGCCATTCCACTCCAAGAGATTTACTCAAGTGAACAGAAAATTTATGTTCACACAAAATTCTGTATGCAAATGTTTATAGCAACTTTATCCATAATCATCAAAACTGAAGTAACCAACTTATTCTTCAAGAGGTGAGTGGATTAACAAACGGTACATCAGTACAATGAAATACTACCCAGCAATAAAGAGAACACACTTGTTCACATAAGCACTGACATGAATCTTTGATATATTTTTCTAAGTAAGGAAGCCAGACCAAGATCATACGTATTTTTTGTTCCATTTTTACAACATTCTGGAAAATTTAAAATAGGGAGAGAAAACAGTTCCCTGATCTGTTTTTTCCTGGCAGGAGGGGTTGATTACAGTGCTGCTACACAACGGCATTTTAAGGTGTATGGTGCTATCTTGATATTTACATGACTAACCATTTGTCAAAACTATAGTATTATACATCACAAAGAGTAAACTATACTATAAGCAGATTTAAAAAATCATCCAAAATATTTGTGAATCTCAGGATAGAAAGCAGACTGTGACAGTTGAAACTAACTGTATTGAAGATCTCTGACATTATCTCACTGACACTGGTTAGGGAGAAAGGGACTGACCTAAAGAACTTTGGAAACCGTGTTTTTTTCTGGAAACTGTAAGTCTGAATACAAAAAGAACTGTACAGAAACAGGGAGCTTTGTTGTTGTTGACTCATAGTGACCTTGTGTAAAACAGAACAAAACACTGCCCAGTCCTGTGCCATCCTCACCATCATTGCTATGCTTGAGTCCATTGTTGCAGCCACTGTGTCAGTCCATGTCCTTGAGGGTCTTTCTCTTTTTTGATGACCTTCTAATTTTCCAAGCATGATATCCCTCTCCAGGGACTGGTCCCTCCTGATAAAATGTCCAAGGTATGTGAGACGAACTCTTGCCATCCTTCTAAGGACCAATCTAGCTGTACTTCTTCCAAGACAGATTTCCTTGTTCTTCTGGCAGTCTATGGTAAGTTCAGTATTCTTTGCCAGCATCATGATTCAAAGGCATCAATTTTTCGGTCTTTCTTATTTATTGCCCAGCTTTCACATACATACGAGCCAATTGAAAACACCATGGCCTGGGTCAGGCGCACCTTAGTCCTTACAGAGGCATCTTTGCTTTTGAACTCGTTAAAGAGTTCTTTCGCAGCAGATTTGCCCAGTGTAATGTGTCGTTTGATTTCTTCACTGCTGCTTCCATGGGCATTGATTGTGGATCCAAGTAAATGAAATCCTTGACAACTTCATTTTTTTCTCCATTTATCATGATGTTGCTTATTGGTCCAGTTGCGAAGATTTTTGTTTTCTTTATGTTGAGGTGTAATCAATCCATACTGAAGGCTGTGGTCTGTGAGCTTTATGAGTAAGTGCCTCAAATCCTCTTCACTTCCAGCAAGCAAGGTTGTATCATCTGCATATCACAAGTTGTTAATGAGTCTTTCTCCAGTCCTGATGCTACATTCTACTTCATGTAGTCCAGCTTCTCGGATTATTTGCTGAGCACACAGATTGAGTAGGTATGCTGAAAAAATACAACCCTGATGCACACCTTTCTTGACTTTAAACCACAGAGTATCCCCTTGTTGTGTTTGAATGACTGCCTCTTGGTCTATATACAGGTTCCTCATGAGCACAATTCAGTGTTCTGGAATTCCCATTTTTGTTAGTATTATCCATAATTTGTGTTGATCCACATCAGTTGAATGCATTTGCATAGTCGATAAAACACAGATGAACATCTTTCTGGTATTCTCTACTTTCAGCCATGATCTATCTCACGTGAGCAGTGATATCCCTTTTTCCACATCCTCTTCTGAATCCAGTTTGAATTTTTGGCAGTTCCCTGCCCATGTACTGCTGGAACCACTTTTTTGTGTGTTTATTGTTGTAGTTTAAGTGCAAGTTTATATTTCAAGTTAGTTTCTCATACAAAAATATATACATACATTATGTGACCCTAACTGCTGTCCCTATACTGTGACAGCACACTCCTCCTTTCCACCCGATTTCCGATGTCCATTCAACCAGCTCCTAACCCTCTCTGACTTCTCATCTTGCCTACTGACAGAAGCTGCCCATTTAGTCTCATGTATCAACTTGAGCTAAGAAGCACACTCTTTACGAGTATCATTTTATGTCCCACAGTCCACTCTGATCTGAAGAGCTGGCCTCGGGAATTTAGTTCTGGATTGACAGAGATTCCGGAGGCCATGCTTTCCGGGGTTCGTCCAGTCTCAAACCATTAAGTCTGGTCTTTTTACTAGAATTTGAGTTCTGCACCACACCTTTCTCCTGCTCCGTCAGGGACTCTGTTGTGTTCCCAGTCAGGGAGGTCATTAGTGGTAGCTGGGCACCATGTAGTTCTTCTGGTCTCCAAGATTATGCAGTCTCTGGTTTATGTGGCCCTTTCTGTCTCTTCGGCAAATACTTTCCTTGTGTCTTCGGTGTTCTTTATTCTTTACTCTAGGTGGTTGGGACCAATTGATGCATCTTAGATGCCCGCTTGCTAGCTTTTAAGACCCCAGCTGCCATTCACCAAAGTAGGATGCAGAACATTTTCTTAATAAGCTTTGTTATGCCAGTTGACCTAGATGTCCCCTGCAAGTGTGGTCCCCAGACCTCTGCCCATACTACTCTGTCTCTGGAAATGTTTGATTGTATTCAGGAAACTTCTTAGCTTTGGTTTAGTCCAGTTGTGCTGACTTCCCTTGTAGTGTGTGCTGTCCTTTTCTTCATCTAAGATAATTCTTGTCTACTATCTAGTTAGTGAATAACCCTCTCCCTCCCTTCCCACCCTTGTAACCATCAAAGAATGTTTTCTTCTGTGTTTAAACCTTTTCTTGAGTTCTTATAATAGTGGTCTTATACAATATTTGTCC
>NW_004444058.1:8315774-8330618 GCF_000243295.1 Trichechus manatus latirostris
GTTTGATTTTTAGGAGCTCCCAGTTATCTAGTCTCTCTGGTGCTTGTGCATTGTTACTTATGGTTCGTATTCTGTTTATGCCATGTATTAAGGCTTCTAGCATTGTCCCTATTTTTTCCTCCACGATCTTTATTGTTTTCGATTTTATATTTAGGTTTTTTGATCCATTTTGAGTTAGTTTTTGTGCATGGCGTGAGGTATGGGTCTTGTTTCATTTTTTGCAGATGGATATCCAGGTATTCCAGCAGACTGTCATTTCCCCCAATTAACAGACTTTGGCCCTTTGTCAAATATCAGTTGCTCACAGGTGGATGAATTTACATCTGGATTCTCAATTCTGTTCCATTGGTCTATGTATCTGTTGTACCAGTACCAGGCTGTTTTGACTACAGTGACGGTGTAATAGGTTCTAAAATCAAGTAGTGTGAGGCCTCTCACTTTGTTCTTCTTAAGTAATGCTTTACTTATTTGGGGCCTCTTCCCTTTCCATATGAAATTGGTGATTTGTTTCTCCATCTCATTAAAAAATGCTGGTGGAATTTGGATTGGGATTGCATTGTATCTGTAGTTTGCTTTGGGTAGAATTGACATTTTCACAATGAGTCTACGTATCCATGAGCGAGGTATGTTTTTCTGCTTATGTAGGTTTCTTGCAGTAGTGTGTTGTAGTTTTCATTGTGTAGATCTTTTATGTCTCTGGTTAGATTTATTTCTAAGTATTTCTATCTTAGGGGCTATTGTAAATGGTATTGATTTGGTTTCCTCTTCGAGGTTCTCTTTGTTGGTGTAAAGGAATCCAACTGATTTTTGTATGCTTATCATGTATCCTGAAACTTTGCTGAAATCTTCTGTTAGTTCCAATAGTTTTCTTGTGGATTCTTCAGAGTTTTCTGTGTATAAGATCATATCATCTGCAAATAGAGATACTTTGACTTCTTCCCTACCAATCTGAATGCCCTTTATTTCTTTTTCTAGCCTAATTGCTCTGGCTAGGCCCTCCAGCACAATGGTGAATAAGAGTGGTGATAAGGGGTATGCTTGTCTGGTTCCCTTTCTCAAGGGGAATGCTTTCAAAGTCTCTCCATTTAAGATGATGTTGGCTGTTGGCTTTGTATAAATGCCCTTAGTTATATTGATGAATTTCCCTTCTATTCCTATTTTGTTGAGAGTTTTTATCATGAGTGGTTTTTGGACTTGGACAAGTGTCTTTTCTACATTGATTGATAAGATCATGTAGTTCTTGTTTTTTGTTTTATTTATGTGATGGATTACATTGACTGTTTTTCTAATGTTGAACCATCCCTATATACCTGGTATAAATCCCACTTGGTCATGGTAAGTTATTTTTTAGATATGTTGCTGAATTCTGTTGGCTAGAATTTTTTTGAGGATTTTTGCGTCAATGTTCATGAAGGATACTGGTCTGTAATTTTCTTTTTTTGTGGTGTCTTTACCTGATTTTGGTATCAGGGTTATGCCAACTTCACAGAATGAGTTTGGGAGTATTCCGTCCTTTTCTTTGCTCTGAAATACCTTTAGTAGTAGTGGTGTTAACTGTTCTCTGGAAGTTTGGTAGTATTCTCCAGTGAAGCCATCTGGGCCAGGGCTTTTTTTTTTCTTGGGAGTTTTTAAATTAACTTTTCAATCTCTTCTTTTGCTATGGGTTTATTTAGTTCTACCTCTGTGTTAGTTTAGGTAGGTAGTAGGTTTCTAGAAATTTGTCCATTTTCTCTAGGTTTTCAAATTTGTTAGAGTACGATTTTTCATAGTAGTCTGTTATATTTCTTTTAATTTCAGTTGGGTCTGTTGTGATATCATCCATCTAATTTCTTATATGGGTTATTTGCTTCCTCTCTTGTTTCTTTTTTTTTTTTGTCAGTTTGGCCAATGGTTATCAATTTTGTTGATCTTTTCAAAGAACTAGCTTTTGGTCTTATTAATTGTTTTTCTATTCTCTATTTCATTTAATTCTACTCTAATTCTTATTATTTCCTTTCTTCTGGCACCCAAGGACTTCTTTTGTTGCTCTCTTTCTACTTGTGGAACCACTTATGAATGATCTGCAGCAGAACTTTAGTTGTGTGTGATATTAATTACATTGTTTGATAATTTCCACATTCTGTGGGATCACCTTTCTTTGGAATAGGTACAGATACGGATCTCTTCCAGTCGGTTGGCCAGGTAGCTGTGTTCCAAATTTCTTGACAGACAAGTGAGCACTTCCAGTGCCCTGTTTGTTAAAACATATTAATTGGTATTCTGTCAATTCCTGGAGCCTTGTTTTTCGCCAGTGCTTTCAGTGCAGTTTGGACCTCTTCCTTCAGTACTGTCAGTTCTTGATTATATGATATATACTGAAACCATTGTAGGTCAACCAGTTTTTTTTGGATACAGTGACTCTGTATTCCTTCTACCTTTTTTGATGCTTCCTGCCTCGTTTAATGTTTTCCCCATAGAATCCTTTACTGTTGCAACTCAAGGCTTGAATATTTTCTTCAGTTCTTTCAGCTTGAGAAATTCTGAGTGTGTTCTTCCCTTTTGGTTGTCTATATCCAAGTCCTTGCACATGTCATTATAATATGTCTTCTCGAGCTGCCCTTTGAAATCTTCTATTCAGGTCTTTAACTTCATCATTTATTCTTTTCACTTTAGCTACTCTGTGTTCAGTATCAGCTTTCAGAGTTCTGACATACATTTTGGTCTTTTCTCTCTTCTCTGTCTTTTTAATGACCCCTTGCTTTCTTCATGATGATGTCCTTGAAGTCTTTCCACAACTCATCTGATCTCCTGTCATTAGTGTTCAAGGCATCAAATCTATTCTTGAGATGGTCTCTAAATTTTGATGGTATATACTCAAGGTCATACTTTGCTTCTTGTGGCCTTATTCTAATTTTCTGCAGCTTCAGCTTGAACTTGCTTATGAGCAGTTGATGGTTTGTTCCACAGCTGGCCCCTGGCCTTGTTCTGATTGATGATATTGAGCTTTTCCATTGTCTCTTCCCACAGATGTATTTGATTTGATTCCTGTGTATTCCATATGGCGTGTCCCCATGTATAGTTGCTGTTTATGTTGTTGAAAACAGGTATTAGCAATGAAGAAGTCGCTGGTCTTGCAAAATTCTATCATACAATATCTGGCATTGCTTCTATCACCAAAGCCATATTTTCCTACGACCAATCCTTCTTGGCTTTCAACTTTCACATTCCCTTCGCCAATAAATCAATTACTTCTTGATTGCATTTTTTATCAATTTCAGACTACAGAAGTTGGCAAAAATCTTCAGTATCTTCATCTTTAGTGGTTGGTGTGTAAGTTTGTATAATAGTTGTATTAACTGGTCTTCCTTGTAGGTGTATAGATATTATTCTATACCTGCCAGCATTGTACTTCAGGATAATTAAAAATAAGATAAAATTTTATTTTCTCATTCTTTCATGTTCTTCCTTTTTATACACTCTAGTTTCTGACCTATATCATTTTCCTTTTCGTCTATGAAGAACTTCAACATTTCTTGCAAAACATATATGCTTGCAAGAAATTCCATCAAAATTTGTCTGAGAATGTCTATAGTTTTCCTTCACTTTTGAAGGATTTTGCTGTATGCAGAATTCTATTTTTTTTTAAATACTTTTCAATATTTTACTCCACTCTTCTTGATTCCATGGCTTCTGAGCACAAGTCTACTGTATTTTGTAATCTTGCTCCTGTATAGGTAAGGTGTGTTTTCTTCTCTGGCATCTTCCAGTATATTCTTTCTTTGATTTTCCATAGGTCAAATATTATATGCTTTGGTATAGATGTTTGCATTTATCTTGCTCATTGTTGTCTGAACTTATGGGTCTATGGTTTGGTGTCTGTCATTAATTTTGTAAAATTATCAGCCATCATTACTTCAAATGTTTCTTTTAGTTTTTCTCTTCTTCTGGTATTCTCATTACACGTTATACCTTTTGTTTCACAGTTTTCAAATATTCTGCCCCCTCTCATTTTTTTCTCATTCTTTTTTCTCTTCACATTTCAGTTTTGGATGTGTCGCTTAATCTGCTTTGAAGCTATTTTCTCAGCCATGTTCAATCCACTGCTGATGTCATTAAAGACATTCTTCATTTCTATTACATTGTTTTTGATTTCTAGGATTTTCTTTTGATTTTTCTTAGCGTTTTCATCTCTCTGCCCTCATTACCCATCTGTTGCATGTGGTGTACATTTTCCATTGCAGCCTTTTCATATGAATAACAGATGTTTTATACTTCCAGTCTAATAATTCCAAAATCATTCCCATATCTGAATCTGGTTGTCATGCTTGCTTTGTGAATTCAAGCAAACTGAAAAGCTGTTAGCCCTTCAGTGAGTCTCAGTTATTGATATCTTACCTTGATTTTACCCCATGCTTTGTGTTTTGTTGAATGTTCTTGTGGGTCTTATGGAAGGAGGTGAATTTTTTTTTCCACAAGGAATTGATGACCTTTATTTGGAAATAGGTGTTTTATTGGTTGAAGATTTCTTTCTCTTCTGTTATGTGTTCTCGCTCTCTGGACCATAAGTATAGATAGGAATAAGACTGGAATTGATCATAGTCAAATTGGAGAGATAAGCTCAGTGTGTTGGAAATATTGTTAAATGTATAAAATAAGATACTACCAGTCAGGAATAAAAATGCAAACAGCAAAGAGATGAGCCTGATGTCAAAACTCTGGAGAGAACACAGAACATTGTGTGATCTCTCTATAAATTCTCAATTCCTCAATAGATGTTACCATGCTTATCCAGAATATATGTGATGTCTTAGGACTCAGTGGTATTTGAAGATGTGGCCATGGGCTTTTCCCAGGAAGAATGGGCTTTGTTGGATTTTTCTCAGAGGAAACTCTACAAAGATGTGATGGTAGAAACCTTCAGGAACCTGGACTCAGGTAAGAATGGCTTCATTTTCCTTATTTACTTCTTTAACATATAAATATATTGTTCTTTTCAACCTTATAAAATTTGGGTTGAGGAGTAGAAATATATTGGCAAACATAACACGTTTTCACTGCCCTCATGGAGCTTAGACTCTAGTGGTTTACCCATGACAGTAAAATTTTATGTATTAAACTGTCTTTTTTGTTTGTGGTTAAAAGCCTTGAGGCTCTGTAAGTGCTGTAAGTGTGAGCATTGGCTGCAGGGGTCAGTTCTGTGGCAATGAAAGATTTGTGCTTTAGGACCTCATTAGACTTTTACTGTGTATATTACCAATTTGACATGATTATTTTTCTGTGAATAAAATCAAAATTGTCTATGTCTGGAGACCCTGGAGACCAAAGCATTGGCGCAATATCCGGGAAATTTGCTCCTCTGTCTGCCTTTCCCAATGAGCACCATATCAGCCATGCTGATTGTTCTCTCTTTGAAGCAAGGGAAATATCTGAGGAGAGTGGAGGTAGGACTTACTGGGACCTACTGTGTCGGGGAGTAAAGGAAGGCAAGAATCCTTTGAAGGACCAGCCCTACTTGGTGGCATTACATTTGAAGAAATCAACTCAAAAGTCTCTTTTGCTTTAAGGGGGCTGAACTTCCACACATGTCTGAACTGACTTTGTTGATTTTTCATCAATCCTCTCATGCCCTCCCCATTTTCTCTTTTAATATTACCTTTACACACTTGGATTGTTTGCGGTACCTTTTAGTTTTGCTGTCCTAATAACACCCTAGTTTAGTCACTAACAGGAGTTCTGGTGGCACAGGGGTTAAAGCTCTTGGCTGCTTACAAAGAGGTCAGCAATTCAAACCCCTGAGCTGCTCCACAGGAGAAAGATGTGGCAGTCTGCTTCCGTAAAGATTACACCATTGGAAACTCTATGAGGCATTTCCACTCTGTCCTATAGGATCACTAAGAGTTGAAATCTACTCTACAGCAGTGGAGTTTGGTTTGGTTTTTAGTCACCATCACTCTCAATCATCATGGAATTATTTCTTAGTAATTTCTTACTCTTTAGACCTTTATCAAAATCCTGGAATATCCAACTGCCTTAGTGTTTCTTTCCTCACAGACGCTTTCTTCCTCATAAAATTTCCTTAATGTTTTGTTTCATTTATGAACTCTGAAACCACTTAACTAAAATTATTGTGTCAGTTTCTCAACAGGATAATAATGGACAAAAGTTATCCATTGAACATATATTAGTGCAATTCATGATGAATGACTCCTGGTCATCCATGGTGGGAGAAATCTGTGAATTCCATGACAGTGAAAATCAGCACAAAAAGCAGGAAAGGCATTTGAGGTATCATACACATGGCAGTAAGCTATGCCTCAGGGGACAGTCTTCATGGGTTATGAAATTCGTGTGCATGTAGATGTGTCTGTGTAGAAAACTAGCTCTAAAATTATGTGTTCACCTTATTTTCACAACACTATTTCCATAAATGTGAATCAGATATTGAGTGTTTGAGGCATGTTTCACCTGTATACAATTATCATAAAGCCTCATTATTTATAAAGACTATGACAATAACAGCAGCTCTCTGTGAGATGGTTGAACTTATGCCACATGAGACAATGCCAGGCAGAAAATGCACATTCAGTGTGTATTTTAATTTTGAAATGGTAAAAAATTTAATTCTAACAACATACTTCCTATTTTCAACAGAAAATATATGGTAGAGAGCCTCCGAGCAAGTAAAGAAGATAAAGTAAAGAAATATAAAGAAGGTAATCAGTGTGGTAAAACTTTCAGTCAGATTGCAAATCTTACTAGGCTCAAAAGAACTGCTGGAGTAAATGCTTCTGAATGTTCTGAGTGTGGAAAAGCCTTCAAGGATCATACATTTAAGCATCACATCAGATCTCATGCTAGATACAAACCTCATCATTGTAAGGAATGTGAAGAAGCCTGCAGTTGGCCCTCTTTTGTAAAACCTTATTCGAGAACACTTACTAGAGAGAAACTTTGTAAATGTAAGAATCGTGGGGAACCCTGTAGCTGTTCCTCATCTCTAACTAAACATATAAGAACTCACAGTGGAGAGAGGCCTTATGAATGCAAGGAATGTGGTAAAGCTTTCAGTCAGTCCTCAAACCTTACTACCCATATGCAATCTCACAGTGGAGAGAGGCCTTATGTATGTAAGGAATGTGGGAAAGCCTTTAGTTTTTCTTCAAGCCTCACTATCCACATAAGAACACACAGTAGAGAGAGGCCTTATGAATGTAAGGAATGTGGGAAAGCCTTTAGTCATTCTTCAAACCTCACTAGACACATGAGGACTCACAGTGGAGAGAGGCCTTATGAATGTAAGGAATGTGGGAAAGCATTTAGTCGTTCCTCATTCCTCTGTAACCATATAAAAACTCACAGTGGAGAGAGGCCTTATGAATGTAAGAAATGTGGGAAAGCATTTAGGCAGGCCTCATCCCTCATTCAGCATAGAAGAACACACAGTGGAGAGAGGCCTTATGACTGTAAGGAATGTGGGAAAGCCTTTAGTAGGTACTCACACCTCACTCAACATGAAAGAACACACAGCGGAGAAAAGTCTTATGAATGTAAGGAATGTGGGAAAACATTTAGTCAGGCCTCATGCCTCACTCAGCATAAAAGAACTCACAGTGGGGAGAGGCCTTATGAATGTAAGGAATGTGGGAAAGCCTTTGGTTGTCTCCCACACCTCACTAGACATATGAGAACTCACAGTGGAGAGAGGCCTTACGTATGTAACGAATGTGGGAAATCCTTTAGTCGGTCCTCAACCCTCTCTGATCATAGAAGAACTCACAGTGGAGAGAGGCCTTACGAATGTAAGGAATGTGGGAAAGCCTTTAGATGTTTTTCACGCCTCACTGCACATGTAAGAACTCACAGTGGAGAGAGGCCTTATGAATGTAAGCAATGTGGGAAAGCCTTTAGTTTCTCACAGCTCACTAGGCATATGAGAACTCACAGTGGAGTGAGGCCTTATGAATGTAAGGAATGTGGGAAAGCCTTTAGTCAATCCTCAATTCTCTCTGATCATATAAGAACTCACAGTGGAGAGAGGCCTTATGAATGTAAGGAATGTGGAAAAGCCTTTAGTCACTCCTCATAAAAGCTCACACTAGAGAGAGACCTTATGGATGCAAGGAATGAAAGAAACTCTTCAGTTCTGTCTCAGGCTTTTGAAGACATGTGAGAAGCTTCACTTGAAAGAATACATGTGTAAGTAATGTTGGAAAGCTGTAGATATCCCTCATCTTTCTGAAAACCTGAAAGAAAATACATGCGATAGAAACCGAGTAATGTAAAAAAGTTTTATGGTAAAGATTTTGCTGTTCCCCTCGTACTATCCAAGATTGTGAGGATTCTCACATATGGGGAAGCCTTCACTAGTTACGTCTACTAATATGTGATAAGTCACACTTGAAGTAAATTGTATATGTAAGGAAAATAGAAACATCTACGAGTTTTTGGAATTCTTACAAAACGTAATTTATTACACTGTGGATTGAGCCTATGAATGTAAAAAAAAACAAAGGAAACCTTGATTGTCCCTTATGAGACGTCACACACAGAGACTGTGTGATTGAAAGCAAAGTACCCTTTCAGTTCTAGCACATGGCTTTAAATAAGTATCAAAATGTTATTTTGTTTCTGTTTTATTCAACTTTTCTTTATTACCAAATGTCATAAACCTATGGATATCTTGAAATGTGTTTTCTGTTTAACAGGTATACTTTTTTACATTCTAATACAGTATGTACCCGTTATAGAAAATTTGATTTTAACTGAAAATCATGAGGAAAACCTATAAATCATTCAATGTCCCACAATTGTTTTGAGTATTTTAGCCTTCTTTGTCTGGAAAGTAGCAGTTTCTTAAAGGTTCTGATTATTACTATACATATAGTGTTGTACTGAACATTTTTTGGCATTGCTTTACTCATTTATTCTTTACAACTATTATAATCTCTGTTTTGCTGATAAAAATGCCCCTTGCAAATGGTGCTGTGAGAAGCATCGTTTCCATGGAAGGAGGGCTCATCTTTGGGGTCCATACAGACCCACATCTTGACCTAGCAGCAATAGAGCTTCAGTCTCTGACAGCCCTAGAACCTGTATTTTAAGGCAGAGTCCTGCATTTGGTAATTCTGTAGTTTCAGGAGAGGGTGCTGGGCCAGGGGCTGAGGCTACCATTGTTAGGTCGGGCTGGACTGGTGGCTGCTCTTCCACTTAGTGTATACTTGCTGTAGAACCTGGATGTTTATACAGAGCCACCACCCCATGCTGCTGGAGTCTTTTTGACTCTTATGTGGAGGGCCTACAAAATGATGGCCCTAGGTCCAGAAGCATTGCTTTTAGGTTTCCCATTGGCCGAGCAGTTCCCCTTTCAAAATCATCATATGGAAATCCCTGGGTACCCTAATTGTGTCCATTGATAATAGTGATGTTGGAAATACTGAAAGGGAGGAAACAGTGTCATTGTACAACAGGCAGTTTTCAGGAAGTGCCTGGCTACATGTCACAACGTTGTACTGCTAGTAAATGAATTTATTGAGAAAAATTGTAGTCTACATTAGGAGAGGCAGTCATAGCTTTTTGTTGTTTGAAAAGCAGGGTATAGAGTGTACATAATGGTGGTAGTTTTATAAAACATTTATATATGCAGACAAACCAGCCTGTAGAGAAGACTAGAACATTAACAGGGTTTCTCTGCCAAAGATTAAACAGTGATTTCTTTAGTCATTTGTTTTCTCCCTAACCTAATTTGCAATTTTTCTAGAGTCATTCTTCATCACTTGTATATTTTTTTAAATTTAAAAATGATAATCCGTTTTTGGAATATACAGTAATATGAATTTTGACAAATGTATCAATTCATATAATCAGTACCACAAGGAAAGCACAGAATAGCTCTTACCTCCAAATAATCCACAGTGCTACCCTCTTTTAGTCAAACCTTCTCCTCAATTTGAATTCTTAACAATTGTCCCTATACTAGTTATTTAATATGTAGCTTTTAGATTCTGATTCCTTTCATTTACTATAATGGATTTGAGATTTATATATTATGGATTAAATTGTGTCCCCCAAAGATATGTGTCAATTTGGCTAGGCCAGGATTCCCAGCGTTGTGTGGTTATTCTCCATTTTGTGATTTTTCTCTGTTTTGTAAATCCTAATCTCTGCCTGTGATTAAGGAGGCAGGATTGGATTATGTTGAAGAGGATTAGGGTAGACTGTAAAGGCCTTTCTCAGATCACATCCCTGATCCAATGTAAAGGGAGATTCCCTGGGGTGTGGCCTGCATCACCTTTTTATCTTACAAGAGATAAAAGGAGAGAGAAACGAGCAGAGAATGGGGGACCTCATACCACTAATAAAACAGCATTGGGAGCAGAGTGCATCCTGTTGACCTGGGGTTCCTGTGCAGAGAAGCTCCTAGACCAGGAGAAGATTGATGACAACGACCTTCCTCCAGAGTCAACACAGAGAAAGCCTTCCCCTGGAGCTGACGCCCTGGATTTGGATTTGTAATCTAGTGAATAAACCTCTCTTTGTTAAAGCTATCTGCTTGTGGTATTTCTGTTATAGCAGCACCAGATAAGCAAGACGTGTATATTGAATATATTGATAGTTCCTTTTTATTGCTGTACAGTATTCCTTTCTGTAGACATATCTCACTTTATGTATATACCAGTGGAAGGATATTTGTGTTGTTTTCTCTTTTTGTGAATAAAACAAAACATTTATACATACGTTTTTTATGTGAATGGAAGGGTTTTTTTGTATATCCCTATGAGTGAAGACTGCTGTGTCATATGGTGGTTTTATGTTTTATACAAAACAACCAATCTGTTTTTCAGATGGGCTGTGCTATTTTATTTTCCACCATTGATGTATAATTCCAGTTGTTGCTGGGATCTGCAGAGGCTGTTTTGGGAGGAATTTAGCACACTTCCATGTGCCACTGGCTTTAGGAGATCAAGTTTGGGTGGGCAGCTCACCTGATGGGCATCTTACCTGATAGGCAACCCCGCATTTGCTGAGGAGAGGGTGTGCGATGTTTCATCTAGATTCAGCCACAAGCTCATGTGTATGAGTTTCCAGGTTATGCCCCACTGCTCAAACTAAGAGCTGGAGAAAACTTGTAATGTTCAAATGGTGTACCATGCAGGAGCTCAGCACTGGACAACCTACATGGAATAAATTAGGTACAAAAGGGCCCCCTTTAGGAGCCTGGGAAGTGATCACACTGGAACTTGAAAGGGAAGCCCTTCTTCCTCTAACTTCTTCCACACACTGGGAACTGACCATGGAAAAACATCAGGCCCAGCTGTGTTATCAAAGAGCAGGCAAAAGGGATACTATAACAGAAGCAAAAAGTAGATAACTAGGACTGGTAAAACGTGGGTTTGTATTATGTTGGTTTTCTGTGAGTGACAAAGCTCCTAGCAACACCAGTATAAAATGGTGTGACATCAGACCAAGTTCATGAAGAGGAGAGAGAACATCAGCATCTACCCAAAGCTAATTCTTATGAGGTGGTCAGACATACCTACATTCTCCAAACTGTTTACCATTTATGACACCATCCATCCCTTTCATGTCACTGTCTACTTCTCTGGGTTTAATAATTAGTTGCGATGGCCACACAGATCTCACAGACCATACTCATGGTTTATTGGGAGAAGTAACAGGTTACAATTTGGGATCAGGATCAACTTGGAAGTAACAAGAACAACTAAGGATACAATTCTTTGATCAGACAACTCAGCCATATCTGCAGGTAGGTCTTTGCTGCAGAGCCCTGCTTGGGCATGACCTCTGCCTACTCATTAACTCAAAAGGTACAGTGCTTTCAGCATACGTGTATGCCCAACACTTCAGACACTAACCATGAATATGGGGGCTCCCAGGGCCACCAGAATTTCCAACTAGCAAAATTTGAGGGTCCCCATTATGTTCAGTAATTTGCTAGAATGACAACTCAGGAAATTCTCTACTTAGAATTTGATTTTAGCACAATGGATACAAATCAGAATCAGCATTAAAAAGAGACACATGACAAGGTTTGGGAGGCTTTCAAATAGGAAGCCTCTGTGTCCCAAGGATACTTTATACGCTCCCTCCTCCCCCATGCATAGAAGTCTATCATGAACCAAGAAGCTCACTTGACGTTCTGTGTCCAGAGTTTTTATTTTTTTTTTTTTTTATTTTTTTTTTTTACTAAGGCACAAGTGATTGAATCATTGGTCACGTAATTAAATTCAGTCTCCAGCCCCATCTCCTCTAGATTTCAGGTAGAGGTAGTGCTTATTGTTACATTGTGAGCCTTTGGAGCCTCCCATCTTGAGCCACCTTCTTAGAATGTGCTATACAATGTGCCCCGACTACTTCATGAATGTCAGAGACATTCCAATTATTTGTATAAGATAATTTTTCACCACAAGGGGCTGCTTTTCTCTTTCCCTATATTATGGCAGAAAATATTGCTTACTATGCATATAGAAATACCAGATGATTAAAAAACATATTTCGTACAGTAGAGTTTAGGTAAAAATGAAGGTAATGCTGAATAAGATGTAGTGCCCTAATACCCACATCAATGGACCCAGACATACCAATGATCATGAAGATGTCACAAGAATGCAATGTTTCATTCTGTTATACTATAGTTCACCATGAATCAGAGCCAACCCCACAGCTACTAACAACAACATGCCTCAGGCAATGTTTTGCATGAATTAACTCAGTTACCATTAAGACAGATGTAGTCACTTTGATTCCTGTGTGTTCCATGTGGAGAATTCCATGTGTATGGTTGCGGTTTATGTTGTTGAAAAAAGATCTTTCAATAAGTAAGTCGTTCGTCTTGCAAAATACTATCATGCGACCACCCTCTTCATTTCTATCAGCAAAGTCATATTTTCCAACTACTGATCCTTGTTTCCAATTTTCACATTCCAATCACCACTAATTATCAAGCATCTTGATTTCATAATTGATCCATTTCAGACTGCGGAAGTTGGTTAAAATCTTTAATTTCTTTATCTTTGGCATTAGTGGTTGGTGGGTAAATTTGAATAATATTAATACAAACTGGTCTTCCTTGTAGGCATATGGATATTATCATTGACAAAGTTGTTTCAGGATACATGTTGAAATGTTCTCTTAGAAGAATGTGACACCATTCCTCTTCAATTTGTCATTCCCATTATAGTAGACCATATGATTGTCCAATTCAAAAGGGCCATAACCAGTCCATTTCAGCTCACAAATGCCTGGGATATCAATCCTCAAACACTCCATTTCATTTTTGACAACTTCCAATTTTCATAGTTTCATACTTCATACATTCTACATTCTAATTATTAATGGATATTTGTAGCTGTTTCTTCTTGTTTTTAGTCGTGCCACATCAGCAAATGAAGACCTTGAAAGGTTTATTCCATCCGTGTAATTAAGGTTGACTCTATTTGAGGAGGCAGCTCTTCCCCAGTCGTATTTTGAGTGCCTTCCACCCTCAGGGGCTCAACTTCCAGCAGACTATTCTCCTGCTATCCCTAAGACAATGTTCTGCTTCTATCCCTAAGACAAAGTTCTGCTGCTATCTGTAAGGTTTTCACTGGAAAATTTTTTCAGAAGTAGATTGGCAGATCCTTTTTCCCAGTCTGTCTTAGTCAAGAAGCTCTGCTGAAATCTGTCCGTCAGGGATGGCTCTACTGGTATTTGAAATATCAGTGGCATAGCTTTCAGCATCACAGCAACACGAAAGCCACCATAGTACAGCAAACTAACAGACTTATTCATTGGAAATACCTTTTTTCAACAACATAAACATCGACTATACAAGTGGACCTCAGATGGGATATACAGGAGTCAAATCAACTAAATCTGTGTAAAGAGTCAATGGGGAAGCTCAATATCATCAGTCCAAACAAAGCCGGGGGCTGTTAAATAAACCATCAATTGCCCATATGCAAGCTCAAGTTGAAGCTGAAGAAAATGGAAATCAGTCCACAAGAGCCAAAATATGACCTTGAGTATATTCCACCTGAACAAAGCAAAAGGTCATTAATAATACTGAAAAGAAAAAAAGTCCAAATTGGATGTCAGAAGAGACTCTGAAACTTGCTCTTGAACATAGAGTAGCTAACGTGAAAGGAGGAAATGATGATGTAAAATAGATGAACATAAGCTTTCAAAGAGAGGCTCAAGAAGAAAATATAAATATTGTAATGAAATGTGCAAATACCTGGAGTAAGAAAACCAAAAAGGAAGAATATACTTGGCATTTCTCAAGCTGAAAGAACTGAAGGAAAAATTCAAGCCTTGAGTTGCAATATTGAAGGATTCTATGGCAAAATATTGGATAACACAGGAAGCATCAAAAGAAGATGGAAGGAATACACAAAGTCACCATACCACAAATAGTTGGTGGATATTCAGCCATTTCAGGAGGTAACATGTGATCAAGAACTGATGGTACTGAAGGAAGAAGTCCAAGCTGCACTAAAGGCTTTGGAGAAAACCAAGGCTCCAGGAATTGACGGAATACCAAGTGAGACGTTTCAACAAGTGGATGCATTTCTGGAAGTGCTCAGTCATCTATGCCAAGAAATTTGGAAGACAGCTTCCTGTCCAACCAACTGGAAGACATCTGTATTTGCGACCATTCCAAAGAAAGGTGATCCAACAAAATTTGGAAAGTATCAAACAATATCATTAATGTCACACGCAAGTAAAATTTGCTGAAGGTAATTCAAAAATGGTTGCAGAACGAGAAAGAACAATGATGAATCTGTGAAGTATCTCATAACATGGATGAAACTGGAGGACATTATGCTGAGTGAAATAAGTCAATCACAAAAGGACAAATATTGTATG
>NW_004444058.1:8331691-8365464 GCF_000243295.1 Trichechus manatus latirostris
AACCAATGTCATAAAACAATACGTGTACTACTGTTTCATGAGAAACTATTTGTTCTGTAAGCCTTCACCTGAAGTACAATAAAAAAAAAAAAATAAAAAAATGGTTGCAGCAGTACATCGACAGGGAAGTGCCAGAAATTCAAGCCAGATTCAGAACAAGACATGGAACGAGGGATATCATTGCTGATGTCAAATAGATCTTGGCTGAAAGCAGAGAATACTAGAAAGATGTTTGCCTGAGTTTTATTGACTATGCAAATGCATTTGACTGTTCTGATGATATCAAATTATGGGTAACATTGCGAAGAATGGGAATTCCAGAATAGTTAATTGTGCTCATGCAGAACCTGTACATAGACCAGGAGACAGTCATTTGAACAGAACAGGGGGATACTTTGTGGTTTTAAATGAGGACAGGTGTGTATCAGGTTTGTATCCTTTCACCATAATTATTCAATATATATGCTGAACAAATAATCCGAGAGGCTGCACTGTACGAATAAGAACAGGGCATCAGTATTGGAGGAAGACTCATTAACAACCTGTGATACGCAGATGATACAACCTTGCTTGCTGAAAGTGAAGAGGTCTTGCAGCACCTACTGATGAAGATCAAAGACTACAGCCTTCGGTATGGATCACACCTTAACATAAAGAAAAAAATCCTCACAACTGGATCAATAAGCAACATCATGATAAACAGAGAAAATCGAAGTTGTCAAGTATTTCATTTTACTTGGATCCACAATCAATGCCCATGGAAGCAGCAGTCAAGAAATCAAATGACATATTATATTGGGCAAATTTGCTGCAAAAGACCTCTTTAAAGTGTTCAAAAGCAAAGATGTCACTTTGAGGACTAAGGTGCGCCTGATGCAAGCCATAGTATTTTCAATCGCCTCATATGCATGGGAAAATTGGACAATGAATTAGGAAGACCAAAGAAGAATTGATGCCTTTGAATTATGATGTTGGCGAAGAATATTGAATATACCATGTACTGCCAGAAGAGCTTACAAGTCTGTCTTAGAAGAAGTACAGCCAGAATGATTCTTAGAAGGGAGCATGGGGAAACTTCGTTTCTTGTACTTTGGACATGTTATCAAGAGGAAGGAGTTCCTGGAGAAGGATATCATGCTTGGTAAAGCAGAGTGTCAGCGAAAAAGAGGAAGACCCTCAACAAGATGGATTGACACAGTAGCTGCAACAATGGGCTCAAACATAGCAATGATTGTGAGGATGGCATAGGACCAGGCAGTGTTTTGTTTTGTTGTATACAAGGTTGCTATGAGTTGCAACCGCCTCAAGGGAGCCTAATGACAACCATTACCACAGTTAATCCTCAGCAATCTGTATAAGGTAGATACTTCTGTTGTCTCATTGCTTAAGGATATTGATTCCTAAAGGTTGCAAAACTAGTTTGTGACCACAAGGTCCGAATTCAAACTAAAACCTAGTGGACGATGCTCTATCTTGATGCCAAATTTTGAACTCCTAATACCTGGAGCCCTAGGCTCAGAATGAATCAAGACACTCTAATCTCTTGGTGTAAATGTGCCAAAAATCAAGTCTTCCGTCATGACTAGAGATGGTGAATGAATACGAGAAATTAGAGTTTATAGGACAAAATCAACTAGAGCCTTTCCCCTCCACTAACTCTGCCTGCAACATCTGGGCCCGCCCACAGCCCTGCTTTGGTCCCAAAGTCATCCTGATCCAGACCCAGAGCCCAACTAGTCTCTACAGAAGGTAAATAGCCCTTCTCATTTCCCAGCTGGAAAGAATGGCTGCTACCACCAGTCTCTCCAACCTTCGAGGCCCTTCTCAGAATGCTGGGTGCCTGGTGGGAACTAGAAGTGTACGTGTGCTTCCACCAGCCAGCGGCCTTCTAACTCCCGCTAAGTCCAGCGACTGAATTACTTTTTCCTGCATCTCAGCATCAGTCTGGTCCACGTAGAGCCTTGAGGGAGCAGGAGCTTCTGAAGGGGCAAGTGCAGGGTCAAAGGGCACCGTACCAAGACAGGCAGTGTCACTCAATTTCGGCCCCTCCTTCCTCCCATGGCAGCTCCTTAGCCACTGCCCCTCTGACAGTCCACCTGGCACATCCTGCACCAGTCAGAGCCACCATGGTAGGCGGCCGCCAAGACCATAGGTTCCTTCTGGAAGGATATGGGACAGGAAGTGTGGTGAGGGCACATTCAGCGGGTCTTTTTTATCTGCTGTGCTCTACAGTTTAATAGTACCCAAAGCAATATTTATGTCCTTTTTCCAAAATAAAAATACCCTCTGTCATTTTTTAATTGAAAATATTTTACATTTTTATTGTATACAACTTGAAAAAAGAACTTAGATGCAATAGAAGAAATTGCCCCTATAAGCTTTCCCTTTTTACATCAGTGAAAATTAATTTTTTGTTTCTCTACAATTCTCATGCACTTATTTATATCAGATACACGTGCTCCCCAATAACCCGTAATGTTTATCTTTTCATCTGAAGTTTGAAGCCAGGAATGTTTCCTAGTTGATTCGACTCACAGCGACTCTGTAGGACAGAGTGGAACTACCCCATAGGGTTTAAGACTGTAGTATCTTTACAGAGACTGCCATGTCTTTCTCCTGCCGAGTGGCTAGTCAGTTGAAATTGCTGACCTTTCTGTTAGCAAACGAGTGCTTTAACCTCCAAGCCACCAGAGCTCCTCTAAAATCCTAATGTTGTTAGGTGCCGTCTCATAGTGATTCTACGTACAACAGAACAAAACACTGCCTGGTCCTGTGCCATCCTCACTATCATTGTTATGCTTGAGCCCATAGTTGCAGCCACTGTGTCAGTCCATCTAACAGCTATCTGTTATATTTGGAAGGGGTATATAAGAATCCTGTCTTACAGTTTACTAGGACAGTTCTTTTGATTTGTATAAACTAATATATTTGTTGGGGTTTTTTGACAGGCATCATCCCAAGAAAATGAATTACTAATATATGGAATGACTAGCATTCTAAAAGCCCCTGTGTGGCACAAGCAGCGTTGACTACTAGCTGAAATCGTTGCCAGTTTGAACCCACCCGGAGGCCTCGGAAGACAGGCCTGGTGATACTCTTCCGACACATGGGATCGCCCTGACTGGAATTGACTCAATGACAACTAACAACAATAAGAACAGCATTCTAAGAAGAAAGATGATTTAGAAGAGCAATTTTTTTTTTTTTTTTGTTAACCAGAAGGAAAGATTGAGAAAACTGGAAGAGGAAATGCAAGATTAAAGACAATTTCTTTTTCAAGGAAGCCTCTTCTTTTTCTGCTGCCCCCGCTCTTTCTGCTCCCGTGTATCTCTTTATCCCTTACTGACTCAAACTGACTCCATGAAGGGTAGGTGACAATTTTTTAGATGGGTTGTTCTCAGTTTCATTAGTGGATTTCCCTGCAAAGAAGGATGAGGGCAAAACTTCTTTAGCTGGTAATGAATCTGTTTTCCTCAAGGCCTAACCCTTAGTCCACTTCAGGCATTAGCACAGATTCCACCTCCAAAAGTCCCTTACGATTCACATACCACACATCTAGGTAACCAGAAATGATAAAGAGACCTGATCAGAAACAATTGAGAATTTGAGTAAGAGATTGACCCCATGTGGAGGCAAGAGGATGGATAGGAGCTGCACTTATTACTTGCAAAAAGGGGATGAATCAAGGTGCTAAGCTGATGAATGTCAACATGGGCAGGGAAACCAAAATGCCATATAATTAACATTGTTCTTGTTTCATTATGATGAAAACCAGCCCTTCCTAGTCAGGTGACCAGTAAAGCTGATGGCCTTGAGAAGTTACACAGGGCTCCCAGGTAACTTTCTCACCGGGTAATATTACTCTTCAAAAGGCTTCTTTGTGTCCCACACATTTGCAGAGGTACTCTGCAATATGTTTTCCATTTATAGCTCCTCACATGGGGATGTATACTGGCTACTGTCTGACATTCTGCACCCAGCAGCTGCATGGAATTTGGCCATCAAAAATTTTGCTTCTTTGATGGAGTAAGTCAGGGGCTGGAAGATCACAACAGGCCTGGCGATCTGCTTCCAAAAGGCTTGGAAGCCTTCTGGAGAAAGGCACGGTGGGCAAGGGGAACCAACTACATGCCACCCCCCACAACTATGGAAGCGCTAAGGACGGCCATCATTAGCAACAGAGGAGTTGCTAATGGCAATGCTTGAAGAACTTTCTTTGAAAGGTAAGCTGGGGGAAGTTGCAGCAGAGTACCCAGTGAGCTACCCATTGATTTCCATCAGTGGTTTGTTGAGGTTTTCTCAATTTATTAACATGGATCTAGAGGAAGATCAAAATTGTCCCCAGCTATGACCATTTTTGCCTCAGCATTCTTGCTGATTCTCAAAGTTCAGGTTAAGGAAAACGTGGTAGGATGGCAAGGGCAGAATATTATGCAAATCATAGCACCAGCTACTCAGTTTTGAGACCATCTAGAGAAAGACAAAGAAGAAATAAATTAAGAACTATTGTGTTAACTGCCCAGTTAGAACTATGTATTAAAGGGAATAAACCTTAACTCTGGACAGCTATGAATGCAGCAAAGGCAAAAGGGAAACTGTACGTCATTATTGAAAGAACTCAGGCTACTTGAAAAGAGATTGTAGAAAGTGACTCTAAGAAATGCAGGAATTTCAGGAACAGGAAATATGGAACATCCAGAAAGCTAGCAAGTAATTGACAAATCTCAAATTTGACAGATTTAGGTAATCTCGGGAGTCTCTAGATGGCGCTAAAGGTCAAGAGCTGAAAGGTTGGTAGTTCGAACCCACCCACAGGCGCCTCGGAATACAGGCCTGGCAGTAAGCTTCTGAAAGGTCACAGCCTTGAAAACCCTATAGAGCATTTCTACTCTGCATGTATGTTGTCACCATGAGTCAGAATCAACTTGACAGCAATGAACAACAAGAGGGCATCTCAGCGGTGGTAATGATACCTTTTCTGCAATGATTGTGAGATGGTGCAGGACTGGGCAGTGTTTCGTTCTGTTGTACATAGGGTTGCTGAGTCAGAACGGATTGGAGGACACCTAACAACATCAACAACATTAACTGTGGTATATTAAAAAGGAGCTCTGGTAGAGCAATGGCTAAGTATTCGGCTGCTAACTGAAAGGCAGCAGTATGAACCCACTAGCGGCTCCACGGGAAAGAAGACCTAGCCTTCTGCTCCTGTAAAGATTTCAGCCTAAAAAAGCCCATGGGGCAGTTCTATTCTGTCCTATAGGGTCGCTATGAGTTGTAGTCAACTATACAGGACACAAAAACAACGACAACATTACATTGATAGAGGAGTCCCAGGGACATAGGGAAGGGTCCCAGGGTCATGGGGAAGGAACCCAGGAACGGGGAGAGGAACCAGAGACGTGGGGAGGGGTTTCAAGAACATGGGGAGACAGGCATGCAAGCCTCCACCATCCCCTTCATACTCCCCAGGACCTGCTGTCTCTGCAATAAGTCTGAGGACTCAGTTGGGGGCTTCCTTGAATTTCCCTCATACGCATTGCATGGGCTTGTAGCTGTGTAGTTTTAGGCAAGTCACTGAAGCACGCCTGAAAACGCGAGGAATATAAATCCAATATGTCACAACTGCATGACCTAGGGCAGGGAAGTAGTCAATGCCAGAAATCCTTACTATCGTTCCCTAATCCTTGTATTCATTTCAACAAAAGCCTTTTACACCCTTTAAAACATTGGAACAAATTGAAATGTTCAGAAACTGATGTATTACTATAAATTAGAATTGAATTCCCTGAAGTGACAGTGGAACTCCTGCTCACTGTTGCCATCTTTGAAGGCTGGTCTGAGTACCCCTCACTTGTGCTTGTCTCATCCACCTGCTGGCCCTCAGCCCAGAAAGATGAGGCTACAGTTTGCCCTGCCCCAGCTTGGGTCTGGCTCACTTTTTTGCTGAGAGAAGGAATGAGAGGGGAGGTGGCATATCTAGAGTCAGGGACCAAAGGTGGAGGCTACTGCAGTGGGAGTGTTAGACCCTGGCAGTGGGTGGGGACTCCTTGATCCGGGAGCCCCAGTATGTCTCTGCTGCTGCTGATACCCTGCTCCTGGCTCGGGTGGGGGGGCGGTGGGTTCTGTGGAAAGATAGGCTGCCCCAGACCACACTGAGTCCCCTTAGCCCAAAGTTCCAGAAAGGGGGTGAGTCTTGTTTCGTCTCAACCTCGCTTTGAAGACTCCTTTCCTGGAGCTCCTGTGCTTCCAGCACTTTTGGGGCTTCAGGGCACCTGCCCTCTGTGCTCAGGGACAGGATTGAGGGCAAGTGCAGGTGTCCTAGACAAAGGGTGGGGTCTTGGGTGAGGAACACTCTGTCCCCCGGGGGCTACAGTGTGGGAGATGTGATCCACGCCCTCTGTGCCTGCTGCCACCTTCTTGGCCTTCGTCCCTGCCCAAGTGTGTGCAGGCAGCGCTGCGACCAGAAACCTTGCAGCTCCCTCCTCTGCACCTGAGCCTGGAGCTTGCACCTGCCCAGGTGGGGACCCTCTGTGCTCTCTGCCCATCCCTGAAGGCTCCTTTCTATCTGGAACTCGGGTATCCAAGGTTTCGTTGCATCGGTCGCTTTTCTCTAGTCCCATAGAAAAGAATGATTTCTATTTTGTCCAGTGTTTCTTCTTGTACAGCAGAGCAAAAGTGTTTTCTTCCTTCTAATTCCATATCAAAAGCGAGAGCCAGAGGCCATTGTATTAATTTGAAACATTTCTATAGAAATGTGATTTCCAGTCACAAATATAATTTAAAACTTCAAAGAGCCACATGAAAAAGAAGTCGATGAAACAGGTGAGATCAACTTTAATACTATATTTTGTTTACCCTAATAACCCAAAGACGTTGTCATCGAGTCAATTCTGACTCTTAGTGACCCTATAGGACAGAGTGGAACTGCCCCATAGGGTTTCCAAGGAGTGGCTGGTGGATTCGAACTGCCGACCTTTCGGTTAGTAGCCATAGCTCTTAATCACTGTGCCACCAGGACTCTATGTTTACCCTACTCAGTCTAAAATCTTATTTCAACATGTAATTCATGTTTTGAAAATATTAGACTTATAGTATTTTTGCCATACTAATTCTGAAATCTAGCATGTGTCTCACAGCACAGACTCCCTATGCAGGAGTGAGAGTGAGTAGGGGAGTGAGGGTGATGCAGGTGTGGAGAGTCCAGGCACTGTGACCTGGAGTAGGAAGGGCCCACAGTCCCTGTACACCCTGAGAACAGCACCCCTGGGGCCCTCTCACCTACCTGAGAATCCTGTCTCACTTCAGGCCAGGCATTGGGGAGGCCCATCTCCTCCTCTGGGCCTCGGTCTCCCCATTTCTGGAGCAAGGGTGTGGGGCGGGATGGTCTCTGCTGAGTCCACCTCTCTGACACTGACTGATCTGTTGATTCAAGACATATGTCTGTCTTCCTAGCCTAGACTCTAGGCAGACTGGGGCCCCTGGACATGGGGAGGGTGCTTCAGGCGGGGCCTGGTGTCCTGACCCTAAGCAGTGACTGGGGAGCCCAGCATTGGGCTAATTTGGGGCCTGGCCTCCACATTAGGGTCCTGCGCAGGGGGCCCTAGTGTTTTCTAGTCCCAAGACACCACTGAGGGCATCAAGGCTGAGGTGCCCCTCCCCTACTGGTGACTTCATGTGGGTCCTGCATGTCGCCCATACTGAGCTGCCCTGTTGGTGGGTTCCCAGTGACGGTTTGTTCAAAGCTTGAAGGGCTGTGTGAGACTGGGCCTGTAGGGGAGAGGCCCAAGTGTGATCAGCAGCCAGGTGGTGGCATATACCACAGAAGTGGCCTCCTGTGCACCCTGCAGGGGTGGAGAGATGGAGGGTCCAGCCAGTGTGGTGCCAGGAGCAAGCTGTCTGCCTAGGAGGCCATGTTGAAGCCTAGGGTGGATGAGGGAGCAGTATCCACTCACGGCCCTCGATAGAGGGAGGGGACACACGTTACAAACTGGAGACATTTCAGAGAAGTTGTCCTTGAGGGCTGACACCTGAATAAGGTCAGCCTGATGAAGTGAGGTGGACATCTGGGCTGTGGTTAGGGGTGAGGATGGGGCTCCAGGCCCAGGAACAAGTTTGAGTACAGATGCAGGGGGAAGCTTCAAGTTCAGCAGCAGAGCTTCAAGTTCAGTTTCAAGACCAGAGCACCATGTGGGAGGGATCCTTGGAGTGAGCATGGAGAGGCAGGGTGGAGCAGGGCATGGGGGCACTGGGGCTGTGAGTCGGCAGGCAGGGTGTGGCACAGTCATATCTGTGTTTAGGGAAGGTCATCCCAGTTTCCAAATCAAGGATGAAGACAAGGAGTGATAGGTGACAAGAAGCCTGCCTGAGGTTGTTGTGGTGGCCCACGCAGGGACCAGCGGGGATCAGACCAGGGTGTCAGCAGAGGGGCTGAAGCTAAAGGAACAGACTTGAGGCATTAAACTTTGTACCAGGTGGGACATGGGGCATGAGGACGGGAGGTAAGGACAAGTCAGGTGCTGAAGAGGGCAGAGGGGCAGCAGTGGGACTTGGAGGAGGGCCTCAGAGGAAGAAGTGCTCCGTGTGGACATCCACGTGGAGCTTCCCCGGAAAAGTAAGACACAAACTTGGGCTCAGAGGAGAAGGGTGGATGAGAGATGGGGATCCACCAGTACACTGTGCACAGTGAGAAGGTGTTAGGCCAGGAGCGGCATTCCTGCCAGACTTCATTCCTCTGATGCCTGCCAGGTTGGGGAGGGGACACGTGGCTTTGACCTGGTCAGATAGCCCCTCAGGCTGTCTGCTGACAGCTTTCTGTGTTCCTGTATCCCAGCCACACCTCTGCCCAAAGAAGGCACTGCTAGGAAGAGCCCTCAAGGGCTCAAGTGTGGGAGTGACAGAGCGGAGCTACAGATCACAAGCATTGTCTGATCCCTGAAGATGTGAGGCCGGCATCACAACTTGGGACCCTCCTCTAAGAAGTGTTTGCACTGTATTTGGCTACAAGGGCACTTTCACTCGCCTAGAACATTTGACTCAAAATCTAAGGCTGATTTTCAATGCATTCAATTCCAATAAGAAGTGTTGTTTCTTCTAAAACTAACCCAGCAGAGAGAACAGAATGTTTGGTGTCTTCCGAGGGCAGGGATATTGCTTGTGGACACACTGTCACCACATAACACTGACTCAGCTTCAGGTTCCATATCAGAGTGGGTCTGTGAGGCCTGGGCTTTCTGGAGCAGGGCAGAGAAAAGGGGGGGTGCCTCTCTTCCCGAAGTAAGCACTCTACGTTCAGAATCTCATGTTATTCTTCACCACCCTGTGATGCCTATATCCACATCCCCATTTTGCAGATGAAGAAACTAAGACTTGGAGAGGTTAAGTAATCAATGTCATGGGCTGTCTGAGGCCAAAGTCTATGTTCTTACCAGTTTTTCAAGGTCTCCCAGGTGTCAGATATGGGTCATTTGCTTCACTTTTAACCACTCTTGGGAACAGGAGGACCCAAGGAGACCCCAGTGTACAGGGAGGGTGCTGCCATTTCCAAGCTGTAAGAGAGGACATGGAGGCCCAGAAAGTCAACCCTGGTTTTGCAGTAACTCCACGTCACCTGTCTTAGCAGAAGCAGTAAACCAAACTTAACTCTGTTAAAAGTGAAAGTAAAGAGTTTATTGAGGGATAAAGCAACCGCAGTTGGGGTAGCACAAGGAAGTGCTCCGAAGTCTGAAAGGGGAAAGGGATATTTATAGGGAGTGCTGAGGGTTTCACATGAATCACAAGTAACCTTTTTACAATATATGAATTATAAGCACCATTTTCACAATGTCAGTTAATCACAGACTTTCTGGTGGCAAAACTGCGTAAGCAATTTCCTGAGAACAATTTTACATAAATGTCTTTTGGGGGGATATTTTTGTAATTTTCCTTCTGGAAAATTCTTATCGTTTGCTTAACCATAAACTATAACTTTGTCTACAAGCATTCTTTCTGAGAAGAGAACCTTTTTCTCACTGTCTTAAGCAAGCATAACCACACACGTGCTCATTCAATGGGGGATGCACATATTTTAAATTTGATTCAGACCTGTATCAGTCATTTAGTCATGTCAGGTGCCTCAGTTTTAAGGTGCCCTTATACATTCTCCCCTTCTGATCATAAATCTCTATAGAGGTTCCTTGATCACAATTATAAGAGTGCTTTCTTCTGCATGGACTACTCTATGGGTGTTTTCCTTCTGTACTTATTACATCATAGACAGACAGCATGCCATAGCTCAGGCACTTTGCTTCCGTGATTTCTTGATTGAGGCATGTGTAGAGCAGAGCCACATTTGGAGTAACCATATGGCATTTTCAAAAGACTAACTGAAGTTGTGAAACTAGGGTTCTGTACAAACTTTTTTTAAAATAAATTTTTCTGTATTGCTGGGGAAACAGTAGTTTGATTACAAATGTTAAAAAACAATTGAAAAAATATTAAGAAAAGGAGTATAAGGATAGTTACAAACATTAAAGTAAGTCCATAAAATTCAGTAACATGCATGGAATCTTATTCCATGATCTTGGGATTAGTTGTCTACCTCTGCAGTCATCTGCTTCTGGCCTCGGGGGTGTTTAAATATAATTTTTAAGTCTTCAGAAGGCCAGCTTGTCCAAAGAGATGATTTGGCTTTGGTAAGTTAGAAAATTTGGTACTTCTCTTGATTTGACAACACGCTTCATATAATTTATAATATATTAAGAAAAGCTTTTTAGCTTTTTTCTGTTTATAAAACAGAAATAAATCTTATGTGGATTTTTTAAAAGTTTTAAAATTGTCAGTTTACCATAGGAATAATACTTGAGTTATTTAATTAAGGATCTTAAAGGTAAAAACCTTAGCTTTTTCCATATCTAAGTGGCTTGTTTGACTCAGGAATTTATTTTGTCTAAACTTTGCCTTCAGGGTAAATGGTGTAAAGAATAAAATTAACTTTTAAACCCAGTAATTAAGGAAAATTTTGTTATCTTAACAGTAAGAAATGCAATTCTTTATTTTATATACTATTTGACATTAAAGCTTTTAAGAATTCTCATGAACTAACCCATTAAGCTTTCAGGGACAATAAGCGAGAACCTTAATCATATAGAAAAAACAAATTTTCCAAATTCTTTGTCTTTGTTACGTATTTCTCATACCATAATCTATCAAGTGGCAAAAATGAACACATTCACTTCTTCCTTCTTTAGCATAATCTCATAACTTTCTATTAGACTTTCCTCTAAGCTTCTACAACTCAAGTTTAGCTTTTATTATCTTTCATATTCTGGCATAACGAGACATTGTATTTTAAGACAAAACTACTCTAGTTTTCCCTCTTAAAATTTGTCTCAACCTTCCCTTCTTAACCTTCTATTTAACTTTCCTCTGACCATCTACAACGTTCCTCTGATCATCTATAACTTCCCATACCCATCTAATTTTTTTTTTTTCTGTGCTTTTCTCTTGCTCATCTTGGAATAAACAATCTTTTTCATTTTAGGGCAAAATTACTATCTTTTAACAAAACATATCCTATATACCTAATGTCCTAGTCACCTAGTGCCGCTCCAACAGAAATACCACGTGGATGGTTTTAACAAAGAGAAGTTTATTTCCTTACAGTAAAGTAGGCTAAAAGTCCAAATTGAGGGTGTCAGCTGCAGGGGAAGGCTTTCTCTCGGCCTTCTCATCAGTGTTCCCCCAGATTAGGAGCTTCTCAGCGCAGGGATCCCGGTCCAAAGGATGCGCTCTGCTCCTGGCATTGCTTTCTTCATGGTATGAGGTCCCCCGTCTCTCTGCTCACTTCACTCTTTTATATCTCAAGAGATTGCCTCAGGACACAATCCAATCTTGTAGATCGAATCTTGCCTTACTAACACAACTGCCACCCATCCTCCCTAATTAGCATCATACAGGCAGGATTTACAACACATAGGAAAATCACACAGTACCAGGAATCATGGCCCAGCCAAATTGACACATTTTTGGGGGGACATAAATCAATCCATGACACTTAATTTATCCTAAGTTCTTTAAAAAGATAAACTGCTTTTAAGCTGACATATTATAAAACATGAAAACTTTATTACAGCAATTTCATTTTCATTAATTCCTTGGAATATTAGGACTATTCAATTCATATGAATGTTAATTTATTGTTAAACTAATTAGAGTAAGTTCTTTGAAGAAATATTATAATCTAATTTAGTAATACCATGCAGAGGTTGGAAATTATTATATTTTCATGACTTCGTCTTTTACATTCTTTATAGGATTCTTTAGAGAAGAAATTTAGAATAAATTATCCTTTTTTAAGGCTTTGTTATACCAATTACAATAAACAGTTCATTCTTTTTCAGTATATTTTTCAAATAGATTGATTTATATCAATGTTTTTCAGAGTAACTACTAAAAATCCTAGGAGTAAGAAGCAGTTTTTCTTGAACGAAAAAGGAATTGAGATTTTTAGACAGCCCTATGAAAAAACAGCAGCCATGACCCTCAACTTGATAACAAAACAGCTTAGACATAGTGAGGTCTCAGACAAAGTGAAACAGAAAAATCATATAAACTCATCAGTCTGTGAGGCAGACTTAGAAATCAAGCTTATACATATAAATATATGGGGAATCCAGTTTCTTAAAATGTATACAGCAATTCTTTGGTAAGATCGACCCAATTTAACAGAAAAACAGTTTCCAGATTAAATTTATTAATTTTGCTACAGTCTCGTATGAGGGATTCTATTTAGATTTTTTTGCGTAATGCTGAGCATCAAATAAAAGTTTCTCAGAGGAAAGAAAAGACAATACAAAAGGGAGCCAATTTTCTTAAAGTGATCACTAAAATTTCAAATTATTTCTAGCATATTAGATTTATAGTGTTTTTGAATATGAACCCTAAATTAGTGTGTTAGGGCAGATTTTAAAAAGGCATTTCAGAGACAGGTTTACTGGCTAGTTTCTTTGGAACGAAAGGGAGTTCAGAAAGAGGATACAAAGGAGTAACAGCCGGCAATGAAGCAGAGTAGCAGCTAGCAATGAAGTAGAGGGGGTAGGAGCTGAAATATGACTATACAACTCTTTATTCTGTTTAGTTAATTTAGAGATGGGAAATCCAGGCTCCTTGATTAGGATGTTTTAAAAGTTTTCCTAAAGTTAAATAACAAAAATTAGAGTCTTCAATAAGCAAATTTGGGAAATTGCTTATTCATCATAAGGGAGGAGTAATTTGACAGCTTGTGTAGCTGCCTTGTCTGCAAGGTTATTTCCCTGAAAATTTCTTCAATCTTAATCAAGTACAAGCAGCATGGGTCTAGCCCAGTTGCCCCATAACACAGAGGTGGCCACTCCTATCTTAGTTTTCCCCTTACTATTGCAGCTGTTCGATTATCTTGGTGGTGGCAGTTATCAGAGAATTCCAGAGAGGGAGCCTCTAAGCTCTCTTCAAGGTTGCTTTAACATAATGAAGGGCTTTTTACTCTTTTTATTCTTTCTTTCTTGATTTGCACTGGGTGTTCTCAGTGCTGGGGACTCAGAAAGCAGTTATGTGGGAGTCTAAATTTTCCCAGTGCCATGAGCCTTCCATTTCTTGCTTCTTTATAGCACAAATCAGATAATTCATTTTCTAATTAGAGGAACTTCCCTTTGCCTGATTATCATATAGAACACCCGTAATCAGTTGCCTAAGGGAAAAAAAATCTCCTGCTTGGGAAATAGAGAAAAGAATTGGAAGATGATTCAAGAAAATAACAGAACATGCAACCTACTCTTTCACCCAAAAAATATCATGGGCACCAAGTTTCTATACTTCAATGAGTAGCCTGCATCATCAAAAGGCAATCTTATCCATAGTAATAAAGCGTACGCATCAGAACTTCACTTCATCTTATTTAAGGTTATCTCTGACTCTAGCCATATTAACTCAATCTATTTACAATGTAAAAAACTTGATAAAGTTAAGCTAAATTTAAAGAGTATATTTGGTTTGGAAAAAAATTTATAAATTCAGTACAATGTTTTGGTGAAATTAGGAAGCGGTTTTTTAAAAAAATATAGACTGGGAATTTATATAGAAAATAGAAGTTAGACAAAAAGGCAAAATAAAGAATTTTGAATGTTATTTGTCTTTGTATTATTAGGTTGTATGGAGATTAACATGTATAGAATGTGTAAAAATTTAAACTTCAGTTAAATTGTTTAAGTAAGTAGGCTGATTAAAACGTGTGTAAGTAGGAATGTTTGTATATATTAGTGACAATAAAAGAGATGGGAATTTTAAATGGGAACTTTTAGAATGAAATTATTTAGGCATTTTGGTTTTAGTAAATTTGGAGGATGAAATATAGATTTAATAAAGTTTGTTTTTGGTCATTTAAAAAACTTAATTGAATGTGACTAAGAATTGTAGTAATGTGGTATTATTTGACTGTTTTAGGTTTGTATTGTTGATTTGATTGATGTGAGATTATTTGTGCTTGAGATGGCTGTGAATAGGTATTTAAGACTTGAGTTGTTATGTAGTGTTACAGGAGAAAGAATAACACTATACTAGAAAATATTGTAATTAGAGATGGGAAAAATTTTTAATTAGGATTTTATTTTTTTATTCTTTTTTTAAATTGTATTTTAGACGAAGGTTTACAGAACAGTTTCTCATTAAACAGTACACATATTGTTTTATGACACTGGTTAACAACCCAAGACATGTCAACACTGTCCCTTCTCAACCTTGGGTTCCCTATTACCACCTTTCTTGTCCCCTCCTGCCTTCTAATCCTTCTTCCTGGACTGTTGTGCCCTATTAGTCTCGTTTTGCTTTATGGGGCCGTCTAATCTTTGGCTGAACGGTGAACCTCGGAAGCGAATTCATTACTGAGCTAAAAGGGTGTCTAGGGACCATACTCTCTGGATTTCTCCAGTCTCTGTCAGGCCAGTAAGTCTAGTCTTCTTTTGTGAGTTAGAATTTTGTTCTACATTTTTCTCCAGCTCTGTCCGGGACCTTCTGGTGTGATCCCAGTTAATTAGGGTTTTAAATTGTTAATTGAAAGTTAAAAGGATTTTAAGGTGTTTTGGATGTAGTATGGGTTGTTTTGGCTGTTTTTTTAGTGTGAGTTTTGGTTGAGGCTATTTTTTGAATAATATTATTTTGGGTTTTATTGGTATATACAAAATATTGATGATAATTTCAGACAGACTCTATTTTGGGAGTTTAATACATAGTTTAAAGTTAATTTGCTTTGTAAGGTTATTTTGTGAAAAAGTTGTAATTTTTGGGAAATAGGTAGTATGATAGATTTCAATTGTACTCAGTTTCATGATTTTAAGTTAATTTGTTTTAGAATTATTTAGTTTCATACTTTTTAAAATATATGACATGTTAACATTAAATAAAAAGGGAATAGGTTTTATAACTGAATGATGAGGGTTTGGTTAAGGGTTTTTTAATATTAAGGGCTATATATTTTTAGAGTTTCTTTTTTTAGTTTCAATTGGGATGTTTTAAAAAAATTTTAGAAGGCAAATGTATATATAAAGTAATATTTGGTATTGTGTGAGTAATATAATAAGTATTACATTATTGGGGAGACAAAGCTTTGAAGAACTAATGCTTCTGAATTATGGTGTTGGCAGAGAATACTGAATATACCATAGACTGCTAAAAGAATGAATAAATCTGTCTTGGAAGAAGTACAGCCAGAATGCTCTCAGAAGCAAGGATGACAATACTTCGTTTCATGTACTTTGGACTTGTTATGAGGAGGGATCTCACCTGAATTCTGAGACCATCTCAAGTATAGATTTGACGTGTTGAACACTAATGACCAAGGACCAGGCGAGTTGTGGGATGATATCAAGGACATCATACATGAAGAAAGTAAGAGGTCATTAAAGACATAAAAGACCAAAATGGATGTCAGAAGAGACTCTGCAACTTGCGCTTGAATGTAGAATAGCTAAAGTGAATGGATGAAATGATAACCTAAAAGAGCTAAACAGAAGATTTCAAAGGGCGGCTTGAGAACACCAAGTAAGTATTATAATGAAACGTGCTAAGATCTGGAGTTAAAAAACCAAAAGGGAAGAAGATATTTGGCATTTCTCAAGCTAAAAGTATTGAAGGAAAAATTCAAACTTCGAGTTGCCATATTGAAGGATTCTATGGGCAAAATATTGAAAGATGCAGGAAACATCAAAAGAAGATGGAAAGATACACATTGTACCAAAAATAATTGGTCGATGTTCAACCATGTCAGGAGGTAGCATATGATCAAGATCTGATGGTACTGAAGGAAGAAGTCCAAGGTGCACTGAAGGCGTTGGTGGAAAAAAAGGCTCCAGGAATTGATGGAATACCAACTGAGATGTTTCAACAAAAAGATGTAGTGCTGTAGGTGCTAACTCGTCTATGCCAAGAATTTGGAAGACAGCTACTTGACCTACGGACTGGAAGAGATCCAAATTTGCGCCCATTCCAAAGAAAGGAGATCCAACAGAATGCAGAAATTACTGAACAATATCATTAATGTCACACACAAGTAAAATTCTGCTGAATATAATTCAAATGGGTTGCAGCAGTACATCAACGGGGAGCCGCCAGAAATTCAAACCAGATTCAGAAGAGTACAAGGAACTAGGAAAATCATTGCTGATGTCAGGTGGATCTTGGCTGGAAGCAGAGAATACCAGAAAGATGTTTACCTCTGTTTTACTATGAAAAGTCACTCAACTATGTGGATCATAACAAATTATGGATAACATTGCAAAGAATGGGAATTTCAGAACATTTAATTGTGCTCATGAGGAAGGTGTACTTAGACCAAGAGGTAGTCATTTGGACAGAACAAGTGGATACAGCATGGTTTACAGTCAGGAAAAGTGTGCATCAGGATTGTATCATTTCACCATACATATTCAGTCTGTATGCTGAGCAAATAATCCAAGAAGCCGGACTATATGAAGAAGAATGTGGCATCAGGCTTGGGAGAAGTGTCATTAACAACCTGCGTTATGCAGATGACCCAAACTTGCTTGCTGAAAGCAAACATGACTTGAAGCACTTACTGATGAAAATCAAAGACTACTGCCTTCTGTATCCATTACACCTCAACATAAAGAAAAATCCAGCATCTGGGGCATGGTGACATGTCTTCTTAATGTGAAGGATAAGTTGTTGCATCTGTTCCCTCATATCACTGAGAAAGAAGCACCAAGCCTAGGGGGCCTCTTTGGATTTTGTAGACAACATGCACCTCACGTGGGCCTGCTATGCTGACTCATTTTCCTTTTTATTTTTCAATAGTGCTTTAAATGAAAGTTTCCAGTCTCATACAAAAATTTATACGCATGCTGCTATGTGACCGTGTTTGCTTTCCCCATACTGTGACAACACACTCCTTCTTTCCACCCCAGACTTCCTGTGTCCATTCAACCAGCTCCTGTCCCTTTCTACCTTCTCATCTAACCTCCGGACAGGAGCTGCGCATTTAGACTCATGTATCTACTTGAGCTAAGAAGCACACTCCTCATGAGTATCATTTTATGTTCCATAGTCCAGTCTAATCTTTTTCTGAAGAGTTGGCTTCGGGAATGGTTTTAGTTTTGGACTAACAGAAAGTCCGAGGGCCATATACTCAGGGGTAGCTCCAGTCTCAGTCAGACCACTAATAGAATTTGAGTTCTACATAACAGTTTTCGCCTGCTCTGTCAGGGACTCTCTGTTGTGTTCTCTGTCAGGGCGGCCATTGGTGGTAGCTGGGCACCTTCTAGTTCTTCTGGTCTCAGGCTGATGGTGTCTCTGGTTTATGTGACCCTTTTATCTCTTGGGCTAATATTTTCCTTGTTTCTTTGGTGTTCTTCATCCTCCTTTGCTCCAGGTGGGTTGGGACCAATTGATGCATTTTAGATGGCCACTCGCTTGTCCTAGATGTCCACTGAAACCATAGTCCCTAGATCCCCACCCCTGCTACACTGTCCCTTGAAGTGTTTGGTTGTGTTTAGGAAACTTCTTAGCTTTTGGCTTAGTTCAGTTGAGATGACTTCCCCTGTATTGTGTGCTGTCCTTCCCTTCACCTAAGATAATTCTTGTCTACTGTCTAGTTAGGGAATTCCCCTCTTCCTCCCTCTCCACCTTCATAACCATCAAAGAATGTTTTCTTCTGTGTTTTAACCTTTTCTTGAGTTCTTATAATAGTGGTCTTATACAATATTTGTCCTTTTTCCACTGACTAATTTCAGCATGTCTTCCAGATTCATCAATGTTATGTTTCTTGAATTCATCATTGTTCTTTATCATTGCATAGTATTCCATTGTGTGAATATACCATAATTTGTTTATCCATTTGTCCATTGATGGGCACCTAGTTTGTTTCCGTCTTTTTGCTATTGTGAACACCGCTGCAGTAAACATGAGTGTGCGTATATCTATTCGTGTGAAGACTCTTATTTCTCTAGGATATATTCTAAGGAGTGGGATTGCTGGAACGTATGGTACTTGTATTTCTAGCTTTTTAAGAAAGCGCTAAATCGATTTCCAAAGTGGTTGTACCATTTTACATTCCCACCAGCAGTGTGTAAGTGTTCCAGTCTTCACTTCTCCAACATTTATTTTGTTTTTTGGATTAATGCTAGCCTTGTTGGAGTGAGATGGTATCTCATTGTAGTTTTGATTTGCATTTCTCTAATGGCTAATGATCATGGGCACTTCGTCATGTATCTGTTAGCCGCCTGAATGTCTTCTTTGGTGAAGTGCCTATTCACATCTTTTGCCCATTTTTTAATGTTTCTTGGTAGTTTCTGACACAGTGTTTTTAACACCAAAGAGATACTGGATATCCTCTTTAGCTAAACCTCACTGAGACCACCAAAGATGTTTGCATATTTCCATCCTCTACTGCACGAAGTCCTCCTTGCTATGTGTGCACAGCAGCGTGTACAGGTAGCCCCTGACTCATGGTGTATTCCAGTTAAGATGTATCACACAATTGTCCTTTTTTGCACATGGTATCATTAGTAATATGTACTACATACAATGTTTCAGCACATAATTTATTGATATTATCCTCAGATATTCACTTGCAGATGTTCAATGTTATTATTTATAAAGCTACTAAAAATAAAATGTAATAATGAAAATTTTTAAAACAATTTATTTGACTTATGTTAGAACTGACTTACAATAGAGTCATCAGACAAGACCATCATAAGGCGGGGACTACCTGTATTTTTGTATTTTTCATTGAGATTCCAATCACAGCTCTTGAAGTCCTGCACTTGGCAGATCTTCTGCATCATCTCATCAGGCTCCATGGAGCTGGCAATCTTCATTCTTCATAAAACTTGAGACAGCATGGCTTGGCCTCTGGATATTTGATCATCTCCACTCTGTCTTCGCCTTCATGTTCATTCGGGTTCCTTCTGATACATGTGAAGCATGTGGCCTGCTCTCAGCCCTGGTTACTGACAGAGGAAGAGGCTGGGGTCACACTCTGGCTCAAATTTACCTTGTCAGGCACCACTTGCAGAGGCTCAAAATGGAAGTAGCTTACTTTTGCCACTCCCTGTGGGAAACTGGTTACCCTCTGGGGCTCGACTGCTGATGCCGTGGACTGAGGGAGCAACAGAGTCATGATGTGGGGCTGTGCTGGGATGTGGTATTTCACTGTCAGTTGCCATGACGAACAGTCCAGAGACCAGGTTGGACTACACAGAGGCCATTTTTGAGTCCTAGTGCAGATAGGACTGGAATAGGAAAACTGATGCAGAAACACAAGCCATGAAGGACTCAGGCCCTGGATAAGATAGCCTGTCTATACCATTCTTGATGTTGGCCTGGTTAAGACCGGACCTCTCCAATAGTGAGGGATTCCTTCTTTCATTTGTGATGGTGAAGAGGTCGCTTTTCATGGAGGGCAAAGAGATGGCCTTCTTCCTCTTCAGGTTGGGTAGGGAGCCACATATATGTTAGATATGCTGCTGGCTTCCACTCCGACTCCTAGTGCTCCTCAGTCCACTTATTTTGGGGGTTTCTTTTCTTAAAGTAGGGATTAGAAGTGGGAATGGCAGGCTCGCTGAAACTCAGCTACTTGGGTTGAGCACTGACACTGTGCTGTACCTTATAGGATGGAGAAGGGGTGAAGCTATCAGTGTGATCAGCTGAAGGTTGGGCTTTCAGGGTGCTGGTTTGTCTCTCCAGCTGAGATGTCCTGGAGATCAGGGGTAGACAGGTGATCATCATATCATTGTAGTTCTGGCCTATCAGTGAGTCCTCCATCTCCTCCTGTGTGTAACCCAAGAACACCATCAACTCAATCTACCAGGGATCATCATAGTCAGGGAGCGACGCCACATATGGCTTTAGTTCTGCATGTTCATGGCCCACATTCACTCACGGATGTCTCAGGATTTCCTCTAAAATGCCTCTCTTACTGAGGTCATGAATGAGAATTTTCGTCAGCTGGTATTCGCATTCCATGGATATGTGGAAAGAAATATCATATTTTCACTATAGTACCTGCTCCTGCAGCTCAATATTGTTCTGTGTAATAAAAGGAAGGGATCCATTCATTAGAGTATACAGGATGATTCCAAGGCAACACACATCGAATGTGAAACCATCATACTTTTCTCTCTGGAAAAGTTCTGGGGTAGAATACAGTGGACTGCCACAGAAGGTATCCAGCTTGTTGTCGATGTTAAATTCATTAGTGAAACCAAACTGTACAAGTTTATATTCATAACAGCATCCAAGAGTAGGTTTTCTGCCTTTAGGTCTCTATGAACAATATTTTGGTGGTGACAACACTGCACAGCACACACTGTATGGCAGAATTTTTTTTTCTTTTATTTTTATTGTACTTTAGATGGTTTACAGAACAAATAGTCTCTCATTAAACAGTACACATATTGTTTTATGACAATGGTTAACAACACCAAGACATGTCAACACTGTCCTTTCTCAGCCTTGGGTGCCCTATTACCAGCTTTCCTGTCCTCTCCTGCCTTCTAGTCCCTTTTCCTGGACTGTTGTGCCCCATTAGTCTCGTTTTGTTTTATGGGGCTGTGTAATATTGGGCTGAACGGTGAATCTCGGGAGTGACTTCATTACTGAGCTAAAAGGGTACCTGTGCGCCATACTCTTGGGGTTTCTCCAGTCTCTGTCAGGCCAGTAAGTCTAGTCTTTTTTTGTGAGTTAGAATTTTGCTCTACATTTTTCTCCAACTCTGTCCGGGACACTCTGTTGTGATCCGTGTCAGAGCAGTCATGGTGGTAGCTGGGCACCATTTAGTTGTACTGGACTCAGGCTGGTGGAGGCTGGGATTGTTGTGGTCCATTAGTCCTTTGGAGTAATCTTTTCCTTGTATCTTGTTTTCTTCATTCTCCCTAGCTCCCAAAGGGGTGAGACCAGTGGAGTATCTTCGATGGCCGCTCACAGGCTTTTAAGACCCCAGACACTACTCACCAAGGTAGAATGTAGAACACTTTATTTATAAACTGTGTTATGCCAATTGAGCTAGATATTCCCTGAGACCATGGTCCCCACAGCCCTCTGCCCACCAATTCCGTCCCTCAGGGAGTTTGGATGTGACTATGGAGCTTCCATGACCTTTCCTTATACAAGTTGTGCTGGCTTCCCAAGTATTGTGTACTGTCTTACCCGTCACCAAAGCTACTTATCTAGTGTCTATTTAGTATTCCCCCCTCGTAACCAACAAAGATTGTTTCTTCTTGTGTATACATTTTTTCATGAGTTTTTACAGTAGAGGTCTCATACAATATTTGTCCTTTTGTGATTGACTTATTTCACTCAGCATAATGTCCTCCAGTTTCATCCATATTATGAGATGCTTTATAGATTCATCATTGTTCTTTGTTGTTGCATAATCCTCCATTGTGCGTATGTACCATAGTATGTTTATCCATTCAACTGTTGATGAGCATCTACGTTGTTTCCATCATTTTGCTATTGTGAACAATGCTACAACGAACGTGGGTGTGCATATCTCTATTCATGTGATGGCTCTTATTTCTCTAGGATATATTCCTAGGAGTGGGATTGCTGGATTGTATTATGGTATTTCTATTTCTATATTTCTAAGGAAGCGCCATATCATTTTCCAGAATGGTTGTATCATTTTGCATTCCCACCAGCGGTGCATAAGAGTTCCGATCTCCCCGCAGCCTCTGCAACATTTGTTATTTCCAGTTTTTTTTTGATTCGTGCCAGTAATGCTGGGGTGAGATGGTTTTAATTTGGTTTTTCACTCTGGTTTTAATTTGCATTTCTCTAATGTCTAGTTATAGCGAGCATTTCCTGATGTGTCTGTTGGCTGCTTGAATGTCTTCTTTGGTGAAGTGCTTGTTCATTTCCTTTGCCCATGTTTTAATTGGATTGTCTTTTTGTTGTAGAGGTGTTGGATTTTCTTGTAGATTTTAGAGATTAGACTTTTGTCAGGTTTGTCATAGGCAAAAATTTTTTTCCCAGTCTATACGTTCTCTTTTTACTCTTTTGGTGAAGTCTTTTGATGAGCGTGTTTAATTTTTAGAAGATCCCAGTTATCTAGCTTATCTTCTAGAGTTTGTTTGTTGTTGGTTACGGTTTGTATCCTGTTAATGCAATGTATAAGGGCCTCTAGCATTGATCCTATTTTTTTCTATAAACTTTATAGTTTTTGGTTTTATATTTAGATCTTTGATCCATTTTGTATTAGTTTTTGCATATGGTATGAGGTATGATTTCTGTTTCATTTTTTTTTTACAGATGGACATCCAGTTTTGCCAGCACCATTTGTTGAAAAGACTGTTCCCCATTTGATGGACTTTGGGAGCTTTTTGAAGATCAGGTAACCATAGGTGGATGGGTTTTATATCTGGGTTCTCAATTGTGTTCCATTGGTCAATGTATCTGTCATACCGGTACCAGGCTGCTTTGACTACTGTAGCTGTATAGTAGGTTCTGAGGTCAGATAGTGTGAGTCCTCCTACTTTATTCTCTTTCTTCAATAGTGCTTTACTTATCCGGGGCTTCTTCCCGTTCCAAATAAAGTTAATGATTAGTTTTTCCATCTCTTTAAAGAGTGTTGTTTGTATCTGGATTGGGATTGCATTGTATTTGTAAATTGCTTTGGGTAGAATTGTCATTTTCACTATGTTGAGTCTACCTGTCCATGAGCGTGTTATGTTTTTCCATTTGTGTTGATCCCTTTGGGTTTCTTGCAGTAATGTTTTGTAGTTTTCTTTGTATAGGTCTTTTACAACTCTGGTTAGATTTATTTCTAAGTATTTTTTTTTAGGGGTTATTATAAATTATATTCTTTTCCTGATTTCCTTTCCATCGTTCTCTTTATTGGTGTATAGGAATCCAACTGATTTTTGAATGTTTATCTTGGATCCTGCTACTCTGCTGAATCTTTCTATTAGTTCTAGTAGATTTCTCATGGAGTCTTTAGGGTTTTCTCTGTATAGTATCATATCATCTGCAAACAGGGGCAGTTTAACTTTTTCATTACCAACTTGGATGCCCTTTATTTCTTTTTATTGCCTTATTGCTCGAGCTAGGACTTCCAGCACAATGTTAAATAGGAGTGGAGATAAAGGGCATCCTTGTCTTGTTCCTGTTCTCAAAAGGAATGTTTTCAGCCTCTCCATTAAAAATGATGTTGACCATTGGTTTTGGATAGATGTCCTTTATTGTGCTGAGAAATTTCCCTTCTATACCTATTTTATTGAGAGTTTTTATCAGGAATGGGTGTTCACTTTGTCAAATGATCGTGTGATTCTTTTCTTTCCTTTTATTTATGTGGAGAATTACGTTGATTGATTTTCTAATGTTGAACAATCCTTACATACCTGGTATGAATCCTACTTGGTCGTGGTGTATTACATTTTTGATATGATGCTGAATTCTATTGGCTAGAATTTTGTCAAGAATTTTTGCATCTATATTCATGAAAGATATTGATCTATAATTTTTTTTGGTGGCATCTTTGCCTGGTTTTGGTATCAGGGTTATGCTGGCTTCATAGAATGGATTTGGAAGTGTCACTTCCTTTTCTATGTTCTGAAATAGTTTCAGTAGTACTGGTACAAGCTCTTCTCTGAATGTTTGGTAGAATTCTCAAGTGAAGCCATCTGGGCCAGGGCTTTATTTTTGTTGGGAGATTTTTAATACCTTTTCAATCTCTTTTCTTGTTATGGGTCTGTTCAGATTTCAACATCAATTTGTGATAGTTTGAGCAGGTAGTGTGTTTCTAGAAATTTGTCCATTTGCTCTAGATTTTCAAATTTGTTGGAGTATAGTGTTTCATAATACTTTGTTATGATCCCTTTTATTTCAGTTGGATCTGTTGTAATGTCCCCCATCTCATTTCTTATATGGGTTATTTGTGTCCTCTCCTGCTTTTCTTTTATCAGTTTGGCTAGTGGTTTGTCGATACTTTCAAAGAACCAACTTTTGGTTTTGTTGATTCTATTTTTTTCTATTCTGTATTTCATTTATCTCTGCTTTGATCTTTATTATTTTCTTTCTTCTGGTGGCTGTAGGCTTCTTTTGCTGTTCTTTCTCTATTTGTTCAAGTTTTGTAGGTAATGTTTTGATGTTTTCCCTTCTTTTTTGATGTGTGCATCTATTGCTAAAAATTGACCTCTGATCACTGTCTCTGCTGTGTCCCAAAGGTTTTGTTATGACGTATTTTCATTCTTACTTGATTCTATGAATTTTTTTATTCCAGCTTTGATTTCCTCTATTACCCAGTGGTTCTTAAGCAGGGTGTTATTTAGCTTCCATATAATGAATTTTTTTCCTTGCTCTTCCTGTTATTAATTTCTACTTTGATAGCATTGTGATCCGAGAAGATACTTTGTACTGTCTCAATGTTTTGGATTTTGTTGAGGTTTGCTTGTGCCCTAAGATGTGGCCTATTTTGGAGAACATTCCATGTGTATTGGAAAAGAATGTGTACTTTGCAGCTGTTGGGTGAAGTGTTCTACATATGTCCATGAGTTCATGTTGACTGATTGTAGCATTTAGATCTTCTGTATCTTTGTTGAGTTTTTTCTACACGTTCTGTCCTTTACCGAGAGTGGTGTATTGAAGTCTACTGCTATTAGAGTGGAACTGTCAGTTTCTCTTTTCAGTACTGTTAGAATTTGTTTTGTGTATTTTGGAGCCCTCTCATTGGGTGTGTAGATGTTTATTATGGTTATGTCTTCATGCTGGATAGTCCCTTTAATCATGATGTAGTGCCTTTCTTTGTCTTTTATGGTGGCTTTTGTTTTAAAGTCTGTTTTGTTCAGAGCTTAGTATCGCCACTCCTGCTCTTTTTTGGTTATTGTTTGCTAGATACATTATTTTCCATCTTTGAGTTTTAGTTTGTTTATGTCTTTGTGTCCAAGGTGTATCTCTTATAGACAGCATATAGATGGATTGCTTATTTTATCCATTCTGTCACTCTCTGTCTCTTTATGGGTGCATTTAGGCCATTTACATTCGGTGTAATTATTGATACATGTGAGTTTATTGTTGTCATTTTGTAGTGCTTTTTTTTTTTTTTTTTTGGTGTTGACAATTTCTTTGTTCCTCTTACTCTTCTGTGCTGAATTTCTTTTGTTTGTGGATTTTTATTTATTTATTTTGTTTTTGTAGGTTTTGTTTCTACCGAGACTTCATGTTTTTCTTCTTTATTTTGATTAATAGTGTCATGGCTTGAATTATGGCCCCCAAAAATGTTTGTATCAATTTGGCTGGGCCATAATTCCCGGTGTAGTGTGATTTTTCCATGTGTTGTAAATCTTGCCTCTACGATGTTAATGAGGGAGGATGGGTAGCAGTAGTGTTAGTAAGGCAGGACACAATCTACAAGATTGGATGGTGTCCTGAGGCAATCTTTTGAGAATAAAACAGAGAAGTGAGCAGAGATACAGGGGGACCCCATACCACCAAGAAAGCAGTGCCAGGAGCAGAGCACATCCTTTGGACCTGGGCTCCCTGCGTGGAGAAGCTCCTAGTCCGGGGGGACCACTGAAGAGAAGAAGGCCAACAGAGAGAGAGAAAGCCTTCTCCTGGAGTTGATGCCCTGAATTTGGACTTTTAGCCTACTTTACTGTAAGGAAATACACTTCTGTTTGTTAAAACCATCCACTTGTGGTATTTCTGTTATAGCAGCACTAGACAACTAAGACAAGTAGGTTTGTTAACTTTCTTTGTGTTTACATTGAAATTTACCCTTATCTTCCTAAGTTTGAAGTAGTCTATTATTGCTTGGTATTACTTTGCCTTCCTCTCCATTAGAAAGTTCTATACCTACACCATTTATTCCCTCTTTTATTGTTCTGACGTTGTTGTCATTTGCAGATTAGCCTTTTTGGTTCCCTGTTGTAAATATTTTGGTTTTGAATAGTCCTTGTGAGTTCATTTCCTAGGTTGCTATCTTGCTGGTGTGATCTTGTGTCCTAGATTCAGGCTGTTGTCTGATGTTTGTTCTTACACTGAAGGATTCCCTTTAATAATTCTTGTAAGTTTGGTTTGGTTTTTTACACAGTCCCTTAATTTCTGTTTATCTGGAAATTTTCTAATTTCACCATCATATGTGAATGAGAGTTTTACAGGATATATTATTCTTGGCTGGCAATTTTTTTCTTTAAAGGTTTTATATATATCTTCCCCTTGTCTTCTTGCCTGCATGGTTTCTGCCGAGTAATTGACCTTAGTCTTGTTGTTTCCCCTCCGTATGTGACTTTTTGTTTTTCTTGAGCTGCTCTCAGAATTCTTTCTTTGTCTTTGTTTTTAGCAAGTGTGATTATGATATGCCTTGGTGATTTTCTTTTGGGGTCTATCCTATATGGGGTTCCTTGAGTTTCTTGGATGGTCAGCTTTTCATCTCTCATGATATTAGGGAAGTTTTCTGTTGGCAATTCTTCAATGATTCTGTGTTTTCCATTTTCTCCCCCTCTTCTGGAACTCCGATCACTCTCAAATTTTTGCTGTTGATTGTATCCCACATAATTCTCAGAGTTTCCGCATTTTTCTTTGTTCTTTTTTCTGATTTTTCCTTAAAGTTGTATCCACGTTTGTCTTCAATTTCACTAATCCTGTCTTCCACTGTTTCAAACCTGCTCCTCATCCCTTCTATGACATTGTCCATTTCTTAAATCTTGTTGTTTATCTTTTGGATTTCTAATTGTTGTTTTTGTATGATTTCTACTCGTGAATTTATTTTGGTATTTTGTTCCTGTATTATTTTGCTGAATTCTTCCATTTTTTTTTTGTTCTGTATTTTCCATGAATTTGTCTATTTTTTCCTCATTTTTGTCTGATTTTTGTTTCAACTCTTGGATAGCTCTGAATATTAGAGATTTGAATTCCCTATCAGGTAGTTTTAGTGCCTTTTCTTCTACTGGAAAGTCATCTAGTGTTTTATTTTGGATGCCTACTGGAACCATCCTGTCTTTTTTTTTATGTTTTGATATTGTCTGCTGTCTTCGGGACATTCAGTAGTTATTTTCTACATTGATTGTAGATTTATTTGTTTCGTCTTGGTTTTTTTTTATTTTCTTATGTCTGAGCAGGTGGGCTGTGCACTGTTGTTTGCTTGTGTGTGGACAGAATATTTTTCACCTCCTTGTCCAATGGGTGGGGCCAGGCATTCAACTATGGTGTAGCAGGGCAGGTCTGGCTGAAGAGAAGGGGCTGGGATGGGTTGTTTGTGGCACATACTTTGGTCCAACAAGATGAGCCAGTGGTCAGCGCAGGGCAGGTTCTAGTAGGTTGTGCCTGGGCTGGTCAGGAGTGCAACGTTCAGCACACACTGCAGATAGGCAGGAGGTGGGAGGGAGGTTGTGATGCGTGGAGCTAGGTTGGGTATGGAAAAGAAGAGAGAGAGGAGAGAGGAGCATAAAAATGCTAAGGGAGCTTGCCATAGGAGTGGAGAGACAAGAAACTGAGAAATGGAGAAAAGTAAAGGGGGAAAATGAAATAGATAAATTTTTAAAATTCCCCAAAAAATGCCCCCAGGGATCTCACTGGTGGGGGTGCATGGACTGAGGAGCTGCTCCCAAGCTGGGCAGCATAGCCCAGCTTTAAGGGGTAGATATGATACACTGCACCAAGTATTCAGGAGACAGTAAAAGAAGGTAAGTAGAAAGAGATGAGCAATGAAAAAATGAAGAAAAAGAAAAGGAAAAAAGAAAGAGAAAACAAATAAACAAAAAAATGAAAACGAAAGAGAAAAAAACAGACAAAAGAACCCCCAAGGATCCCACTAGTGTGGCCATTAGGACTAGAGAAAGGAGCCAGGGAAGCATTGAGCAGCACTTCACAGCCTATTGAGAAGAAGCAAATAAGGCACACGGAGTCAGGTGTTCAAGAGAAAGGAGGGGGAGGAGGTGAAAGGCAGGGAAGAAACCAAAAGTGCCTGCAAAAAAAGAGTACCAGCAACAAAGAAATGGCAGTGAAGATGCTACCCAGTGTGGGCAGTGCGAATTCACCTGGCACGGAACTGGTGCAACCCTTGCTGTGGTCACCACCCACTGTGGAGTGGCGGATTGGCTCTCTGGGAAGCTGGAAATCTGCCTGCCTGGAAGCAGTGAATTGGCCCTTGGAAGCTGGGAATCCCCTGTCAGGAAGCAGCAAATTGGCCTGCCAGGATGCCAGGAATCTGCTTGCCAGGAAGTAGCAGACTGGCTAGCCTGGAAAGCAGGAAAGTTCGTGCAGGGGAAGGAAGGGTTGGGGGTGGGAAAGCATGTATTGTTAGTTACCGGGTTCTCTGTCTCCTGCTGGGAGCTCCGTGAACCTGCTTTCCTGAATGGCCTGTTCATTGATCTCTGGCAGGAGTCCAAGATGGTGGATCGATGCTACGTTAGCTGATAGGGGACTTCTGCTGGTAACTCTCCCTGCTCTTTGTTCTCTGTCAGTTTCTTATACCATTAAGTGCTTTGTTGAGTTCTTTACCTCTTTAATTGATGCTTAGCGATTCAGGAATGACTCTTGTCTCTGTTTCACTTAGTTTCTCAGGTCTTTGCTGTGGAGGGATGGCATGGTTCGTCTGTCTATAGTGCTATATTCCCAGAATTCTCTATATGGCAGAATATTGTTTGAGTATTTTTCTCCATACTTCCTTAGGCCACTAGCTGATCAAGCACTTCTACTCCACTAGGAGTCTATAACTATACAGAGTATGTTCTCATTTTCCGTCACTTCATACAACTTTACAATACTGCAATGATTGACAGCCTTCATGATTTTTACCTCACCCTCATGGGATAGTTTATATAGGCTGCAGAAGGTCTACAAGTGAGGATGTGCCAGGTCAACTTCACCTTGGGGAAAATACTGTTGAAAAAGTTTCTCAGGTGACAGTAGTCTGCCAAATGCATCTGCTTAACACATAGGGCTGAAGGGCCCTGTACCACATTGGACTTGGTGTTAATACCTGCTAGGTCTGGGACTGAGGGGTTCCAAAGAAGTATAAGAAATGAAAAAAACTGTGGACTAAATAAAAACTTAATACACGAAGAACATTAAATGAAAAGATTAGGAAAAAAGATAAATTTGAAAAAGTGTAAAGGAATAAAAAATTTTTTAAACTATTTTAATGTAATAAAAATAGAGAATAAAATTACAAAGATTAAAAAAGAAAAACAAAAATAAAAGATAATCAAAAAGAAACATGATTGGAAAATGTAAAAAGAATAAATGAGGAGGCAGGGCTAAGATGGTGGAATAGTCAGATGCCTTGTGTTGTCCCTCTGACAACAAAGACCCAAAAAACAAGTGAATTGAATATATATGACAATCCAGGAACCCTAATCATCAAAGACAAAGCTGAAGAATCAGACTGAGTGGCAGGTGGAAGGAGAGAAAATTCAAAACCAGCAGAAATGGGGAATTATGGATCGTGGGATCACCGGTGTCCTGCTAATTGAATATGCACACCATCCACAGGCTGAGTCAAGTAGCAACATCCCAAGCCAAAACCCACCCCACCTGGTGGAGCCAAGCAACAGCGAATCTACACACACCTCCAGAACCAAAGAGGAGTGACAATGGATCTGTGAAAGTTAAGTTTAAGCTCCCAAGATGTTAGATGTGCTGGCTTCATAATCTCTTCCCCCACCAGAGCTCCACGGCCAAGAAGCACTCCTTTCTCTTCACCCATCCCCCACCCCACTCCAACTCCAGTCCAGTGGCATTCAATGCCATGCTCCCCCTAACCCTGGAACTCACGGCAGATCTGGAGGCACTTGCTCCTTCATCCAGACACCAGCGAAGGGGGTCCACGGACTTGCAGCATCCTTCACCCCTGCCCTTCACCCCACCCCAGTGCCTTGCGAGCTTATCCAACACTGCCCACCCTCATGAGGACAAAATGGGCAGGGCATCCACCTGAAGCCCATTTTTAACTGCAGCAGCCAAGTGGGAGATGCAGATTTGTGACATTTGACACTGTCACACCTCTAAGAAGGAGCCTCACCCACCCTAACACCCCTGGAACAACTATTTCCATCTAGTTGCCCATGACAGAGGCTAGAGAGTTAGTGGTGCCTCCAAATCCCTCCAGCCAATGGTACCAGGCACCCAAGGACCAGTTGCACTACCGCCCCCATTACATTCTCCAGCACACAGGGAAAGACCCTCCATCAGGCACCCAGGGGCAGCTGACAGCCCTCTGCCTTGAACAACACATCATTCCCCATTGCAACCAGAGACCTATCCCTACTCAAACAATCCCACTCAGCCATGCCCCTGTAGCACTGTCTCTGCACCGCACACTCAGTGACTGATGACCTGGAAACCTGTGCCCCAAACAACCACAACCCTGCAAGAACAATGAACAGACCCCAGGGCTCACACACTTGGTAGCTGCTCTGACCACCTGGAGACAGGAAGTGAGAGCTTCAATGATGCCAACAACCAGAGTAGCACACATGCCCAGCCTACTTGGAGATATCAAAACAAAACAAAAATACTGGATGTAGTAAACAAAAATACAATAAATAAAAATGTAAATATAATAACTTATTGATGCCTCGGAGACAACAGTCAATATCAAATCACATAAAGAAGCAGGACAGATGACTCCAGCAACTGATCAAAATAAAGAACCAGAAAACCTTCTAGAGGAAGACAAGGCAATGGAACTATCTAATAAAGAATTCAAAAGACTAACATACAGAACTCTCCAAGAGATCAGGAAGGAGATCATGCAAAACACAGACCAAACCAGGGAACACACAAAGCAATAGAAGAATTCAGGAAAATAATACAAAAACAAAATGATAGCATAAACAGGCTGTTTAGCAACCATACAGAAACAGCAATTAGAAACCCAAAAGATTAACAACAAAATTTCAGAATTAGACAACTCAATAGAAGGTCATAGGAGCATAATTGAGACAATGGAAGTCAGAATTAGTGAGATTGAAGATAAATACCTTGACAACAATTTGTTTGAGGAAAAATCAGAAAAAAAGGATAAAAAAAGAAGAAAGACTAAGAATTATGTGGGATACTGTCAAGAGGAAAAACCTACAAGTGATCGGAGTATCAGAACAGGAAGGGATAATGGAAAACGCAGAGACAATTGTTGAAGATTTCCTGGCAGAAAACTTCCCTAATATCACAAAAGATGAGAAGATATGTATCCAAGAAGCTCCATGAACACCATAGAGGATAGACCCAAAAATAAAGTTACCAAGACATATCATAATCAAAATGGCCAAAACCAAAGACAAAGAATCTTGAGAGGGGCCAGGGATAAATAAAAGTCACCTACAAAGGAGAAGCAATAAGACTAAGCTGAGATTACTCCATGGAAATCATGCTGTCAAGAAGGCAATAGGATGACATATATGAAGCCTTGAAGGAAAAAAATTGCCAGCCAAGAATTACATATCCAGCAAAACTGTCTCTCAAGTATGATGGCGAAATTAGGTCATTTCCAGTTAAGCAGAAATTAAAACAATTTGTAAAACCCAGACCAATATTACAAGAAATATTAAAGGAAGTCCTTCGATTTGAGAACCAACATCAGAAAACAATATAACAGTAGGACACAGGACAGATCAACCAGATATCGATCCAGATAGGGAATTCACAAAAACAAATCAAAGCTAAAAGACTGAAAATAGGGAACCAGAGACATCAATATGTAAACGTTGACTATGTTCAAACAAAAAAACAGGGAATAAACGGTGTAGTCATAGGACTTCCATATGGAGAGAAAGTGGAGGCAATATCAAAAAAAATAAAACACTGGTTTAAACTTAGAAAAATAAAGGTAAATTTCAAGCCAACCACAAAGAAAGCTAACAAACTTACGCATCAAAATAAAGAAGAAAAACATAAAGACTCAGCAAACACAAAATCAACAATAATGAAAGAGATGAAAAAAATGCATAAACAAAAAGAACTCAGGACAGAAGATTAAGCGGAACAAAGAAACTGTCAACACCACACACACACACACACACAAAAAAAAAACATCAAAATGACAGCAGTAAATGCATACCTATCAATAATTACACTGAATGTAAGTGGCCTGTCACCAATAAAGAGACACAGTGTGGCAGAATGGATTAAAAAAAGCAATCCATCTATATGCTGTCTATAAGAGATACACCTTGGACACAAAGACATAAACAAACTAAAACTCAAAGATGGAAAATAATGTATCTAGCAAACAATAACCAAAAAAGAGCAGGAGTGGCGATACTAAGCTCTGAACAAAACAGACTTTAAAGCAAAATCCACTATAAAGGATAAGGAAGGACAGTATAAAAAGATTAAAGAGCCAATACACCAGGAAGACATAACTATAATAAATATTTATGCACACAATGACAGGGCTCCAAAATACATAAAACAAACTCTAACAGCATGGAAAAGAGAAATAGAAACTTCCACAGTTATACCAGAACTCAACACACCACTGCTAGTGAAGGACAGAACATCTAGAAAGAAACTCAATAAAGTTACACGAAGGTCTAAATGCCACAATCAATCAACTCGAACTCATAGACATATACAGAACACTCCACTTCACCCAACAGCAACAAAGTATCCATTCTTTTCCCACACACATAGAACATTCCAGAGTAGGCCACATTTAGGCCACACAGCAAGCCTTAACAAAATACAAAACATTGAAATAATATAAAGCATCTTCTTTGATCATAATGCCATAAAAGTAGAAATCAATAACAGAAACATCAAGAAAAAATTCAACTTCAAGTAAATGGAACAACACCTTGCTTAAAAACTACTGGGTACTGGAACAAATCAAGGATGAAATAAAAAATTTAAAAGAATCAAATGAGAATGAAAACACATCATACCAAAACATTTGGGATACAGCAAAAGAAATGCTTAGAGGTCAAATGATAACAATAAATGCACACATCAAAAAAGAAGGGCAAAAATCAAAACATTAACCCTACAATTCAAAGAAATAGAAAGAGAGCAGCAAAAGAAGCCCCCAGACGCAGACGAAAGGAAATAATAAAGATTAGAGCAGAAATAAATGAAATACAGACTAGGAAAGCAATCAAAAGAATCAACAACACCAAAAGTTGGTTCTTTGAAAAGATCAACAAAATCCACAAACCACTGGGCAAAATGACAAAAGAAAACCAACAGAAAAAGAAATCATAACAGAATACTAAGAAAAATCATACTCTAGCAAATTTTAAAAACTAGAGGAAATGGACAGATTTCTAGAAACACACTATCTACCTAAATTAACATAAACTGAGGTAGAA
>NW_004444058.1:8367389-8376895 GCF_000243295.1 Trichechus manatus latirostris
GTCATAAAACAATATGTGTACTGACTGTTTAATGAGAAACTATTTGTTCTGTAAACCTTCATCTAAAGTACAATAAAAAAATTTAAAAAACAGTAAAAAAATTGGAACATGGAATGTTTGAAGTATGAATCTAGGAAAATTGGAAGCTGTCAAAAATGAAATGGAAGGCATAAAGTACGATACCATAGGCATTAGTAAGCTGAAATGCACTACTATTGGTCATTTTGAAACGGACAACCATATGGTCTACTATAACAAACTGGAGATAAATGGCGTCACGTTCATCATCAAAAACAACATTTCAAGATCTATCCTGAAGTGCAATGTTGTCAGTGATAGGATAATATCCCTGCACCTACAAGGAAGACCAGTTAATATGACTAATATTCAAATTTATGCACCAACCACTAAAGCTAAAAAGGAAGAAATTGAAGATTTTTACCAACTTCTGCAGTCTCAAATTGATCAAACTTGCAATCAAGATGCATCGATAACTACTGGTGATAGCAATACAAACGTTGGAAACAAAGAAGAAGGAATGGTAGTTGGAAAATACGGCCTTGGTGATAGAAACAACGCCGCAGATCGCATGACAGATTTTTGCCAGTCCAATGACTTCATTGCAAATCCCAAGTTCGGCAGGCAAGACAGCAAGTAAGATGCTATCTCAAGTGCCAAGAACCAAACGTTAGATGAACAGGAGCCAGCTGCAGGATCCAGGGTGAACAAAAGCCCAAGAGCCTTGCCAGAAAGCCCACTTATATTCGATGCAGGCACATCCCCAAGAAAACTCCCTTTCACCTGACTGGCTACTCACAGCTACTCACAACTGTTCCCATCATGGAGGTGAACACATTATATAAAATCTCATCATGGAAGTGATTGCATTATCATATGACTGCCTAACTACATCATCACTGCCAAACCTCTGAGAATCATGGTCCAGCCAAGTTGACACACAATCACATGATCTTATCAATCAACACAGAAAAGGCATTTGACAAACTCCAACATCAATTCCTGACAAAAACTCTCAATAAAATTGGAGAAGGGAAATTCCTCAACATATTAAAGTGCATTTATACGAAGCCAACAGCCAGCATCATTCTAAACCGAGACTGAAAGCATTCCCCTTGAAAATGGGAACCACACAAGGATTCCCTTTATCACCAGTCTTATTCAACATTGCTGCAAATCCTACCTAGAGCAATGTTGTTGTTGTTGTTAGTTGCCCTTGAGACGATTCCGACTTATAGCGACCCTATGTAAAACAGAACAAAACACTGGCAAGTCCTCACAATTGTTATGTTTGACACCATTGTTGCATGCACTGTGTCAATCCATCTAGTTAAGGGTATTCCTCTTTTTTGCTGACCCTCTACTTTACGAAGCATGACGTCCTTTGCCAGGGATTGCTCCCTCCTGATAACATGTCCAAAGTATGTGAGATGCAGTCTTGTCATCCTTGCCTCTAAGGAGCATTCTGACTGTACCTCTTCCATGACAGATTTGTTCATTATTTTAGCAGTCCTTGGTATATTCAATATTCTTAGCCAACACCATAATTCAAAGGCACCAATTCTTCAGTCTTCCTTATTCATTGCCCAGCTTTCCAATGCATACGAAGCAAATGAAAATACCGTGGCTAGGGTCAGGCGCACCTTAGTCTTCAAGATGACATCTTTGCTTTTTAACACCTTAAAGAGGTCTTTTGCAATGAATTTGCCCAAGGCAATGCATCTTTTGATTTCTTGACTGCTGCTTCCATGGGTGTTGATTATGGATCCAAGTAAAATGAAATCCTTGACAACTTCAATCTTTAACCCATTTATCATGATGTTGCTTATTGGTCCAGTTATGATGATTTTTGTTTTCTTTATGTTTAGGTACAATCCATACTGAAGGCTGCAGTCTTTGATCTTCATGAATAAGTGCTTCAAGTCCTCTTCACTTTCAGCAAGCAAGGTTGTGTCGTCTGCATATCGCAGGTCATTAAAGAATCTTCCTCCAATCCTGATGCCCCATTCTTCTTCATATAGTCCAGCTTCTTGGATTATTTCTTCAGCATACAGATTGACTAAGTATGGTGAAAGGATGCAATCCTGACGCACATCTTTCCTGACTTTAAACCACGCAGCATCCCCTTGTTCTGTTGGAATGACTGCCTCTTAATCTATGTACAGGTTCCTGATGAGCACAATAAAGTGTTCTGGAATTCCCATTCTTCTCAACATTATCCATAATTTGTTATGATCCACACAGTCGAATGCATTTTCATAGTCAATAAAACACAGGTAAACATCTTTCTGGTATTCTCTGTTTTCAACCAGGATGCATCTGACATCAGCAATGATATCCCTTGTTATATATCCTGTTCTGAATCCAGCTTGAATTTTGGGCAGTTCTCTGTTGATGTAATGCTGCAGCCACTTTTGAATGATCTTCAGCAAAGTTTTACTTGCATGTGGTATTGATGATATTGTTCAATAATTTCCACAAATACCATACAATCCAGAATCCCACTTCTAGGAATATGCCCTAGAGAAATAACAGCTATCACATAAGTAGACATATGCACATTCGTGTTCATTGTAGTACTATTCACAATAGCAAAAAGATGGAAACAATCTAAATTGCCATCAACATATGAATGGATAAACAAATTATGGTACATACACAGAATGGAATACTAAGCAATGATAAAGAACAATGATGAATCCATGAAACATCTCACAACGTGGATGAATCTGGAGGGCATTATGCTGAGTGAAATAAGTCAGTCACAAAAAGACAAATACTGTATGAGAACACAATTATAAGAAATCAAGAAAAGGTTTACACACAGAAAAAAGCATTCTTTGAGAGTGGGGGAAAAAGCCTTCATAAGAAAGTGGGGAAGAAGTGGAAGGAAAATCACTAATTAGTAGACAAGTGTCAACTTTGGTGACGGGAAGGACAACACGCAACATAGGGGAAGTCAGCACAACTGGACCAAAGCAAAAGCACAGAAGTTTCCTAGACACAGCCAAACATTTTGAGGGACCAAGCAGTTGAGTCTCGGGCCTGCGGACCAAAGTCTCGGGGGACATCTAGGTCAATTGGCATAACATGGTTCATAAAGAAAATGTTCTACATCCCACTTTGGTGAGTAGTGTCTGGAGTCTTAAAAGCTTGCGATCAGCCATCTAAGATACATCTATCAGCTCCATCCCACCTGAAGCAAAGGAGAATGAAGAAAACCAAAGACACAAGGAAAATATTAGCCCACAGGACAAAAGGACCAAATGAACCAGAGACTTTTCCAGCCTGAAACCAGGAGAAATACATGGTGCCCAGGTACTACCAATGACCGCTCTGACAGGGATCACAATGGAGTCCTAGACAGAGCAGCAGAAAAATATAGAACAGAATTCAAATTCACCAAAAAAGACCAGACTTACTGGTTTGACAGAGACTGGAGGAACCTCCGAAACTATGGCCCCCGTACACTCTGCTAACCCAGAACTGAAACCATTCTTGAAGTCCACTTTTGAGAAACAGATTAGAGAGACCTATAAGACAAAAAATAACACATGAGGAATGTGCTTCTTAGTTCAATCAAATATAGGAGACCAAACGGGCAACTCCCGTCCAAAAGCAGGACAAGAAGGCAGGGACAGGAACTGGACAGATGGACACAGGTAACCCTGGATGGAAAGGAGGAGCATGCTGTCATGTTGTGGGGATTGCAGCTAATGCCACAAAACAATGTATATATAAATTTTTGGATGAGGAATTAACTTGAGCTGTAAACTTTCACCTAAAGTACAATAAAAACAATAAATGAAAAAGTATATAAAAAGGTGAAAAATAACTACAGAATAAAAAAATGAAAAATATGTGAAAAAGAATTAAGAAAATTGAACTAAAAAAGAATGAGTGAAAGAATGTATACAGAAAGGAAGTAAAATGAAACCAAAATATGAAAAAAGAATTAATGAATGAAAATGAGAGGAAAATGGAAAAAGAAAATAGAAAGGCAAATGGAAAGAGTAAAAAAGAATTAAGAAAAATGATAAAATGAAAAATTAAAAGGAAAATGTAAAAAATGTGAAAAAATTTTAAAAAGGAATAAAGAGGAAAAATTTAAAAAAGAAAAAAGGACAGGAAAAAAGTATAATCAACTAAGAAAATAGACCACCCAAAATGCCAAGAAGAAGTTAATTCCAGTCACAATTCTTCTGGGCACTGAAAACCAGCTTCCTGAACTAGAAGAACGACCAAATCTAGATAGCTAGGGACTCACATGCTGTTAGCTGCTGTCGAGTGGCCTCTGACTCTTAGCGATCCTACCTAAAACTGAACGAAACACTGCCTGGTCCTGCACCATCTTCACATCTTTGATACCCTTGAGCCCATTGTTGCGGCCACTGTGTCAATCCATCTTGTTAAGGGTCTTCTCTTTCCCTAACCCTCTAATTTGCCGAGCATGATGTCCTTCTCCAGGGACTGGTCCCTCTTAATAACACATCCCTACTACATAAAACCGTCTCGCCATCCTCGCTTCTAAGGAACATTCTGGCTGTACTTCTTCCAAGACAGATTTGTTTGTTCTTCTGGCAGTCTAAGGTACGTTCAGTGTTCTTCAACAACACCATAACTCAAAGGCATCAATTCTTCATCGGTCTTCCTTATTCATTATCCAGTTTTCGCATATATACGAGGCAACTGAAAATACCATAACTGGTGTCAGGGGCACGTTAGTCCTCAAAGTGACATATTTGCCTTTTAACACTTTAAAGAGGTCTTTTGCAGTGGATATGCCCAATGGAATACGTCATTTGATTTCTTGACTATGCGTCCACGAGCATTGATTATGGATCCAAGTAAACTGAAATCCTTGATAACTTCAATCTTTTCTCCGTTTATCATGATGTTGCTTATTGGTTAAGTTGTGAGGATTTTTTGTTTTCTTTATGCTGAGTAGTAATCCATACTGAAGGCTGTAGTCATTGATTTGGATCAGTAAATGCTACAAGTTCTCTTCAATTTCAGCAAGCAAGGTTGTGTCATCTGTATACTGCAGGTTATTAATGAGTCTTCCTCCAGTGATTCATATAGAGGCTTGAAATTACACAAAGATGGTTCCTTATGATGTCACAGCAAGGGATGGGCCCGTTAATACAGGATAATTTACAGTGCTTTTCTTCACTTTTGGTCTCAACAGCCCTTTATTCAGTAAAGAAAAATAACCGAAGACCCTATGGAGCTGTTATTTTTTGTGTTATAGATGTTGATATTTACCATATTACAAACTGAAACCTGTAGAATGCTTCAGTGTCCTTTTCATTTCTAGTTTGAAAAGTTGTGATAAGTTTTGGTTCTTAAAGGGCTCATCCACCAACTGTCAGCTTGTCATACTGTGATGGCTTGTGTGTTGCTTTGATGCTGGAAGCTATGCCACCAGCATTTCCAATACGAGCAGTCACCCAAAGACTACAGCCTTCAGCAGGGATTACACCTCAACATAAAGAAAACAAAAATTCTCACAAATGGACCGATTAGGAACATCATGATAAACGGAGAAAAGATGGAAATCATCAAGCATTTCATTTTACTTTCATCCACAATCATCGCCCATGGAAGCAGCAGTCAGGAAATCAAATGACGTGTTGGGCAAATATGCTGCAAAAGACCTCTTTAAAGTGTTAAAAAGCAAAAATGTCACTTTGAATACTAAGGTGCACCTGACCTAAGCCAGGGTACTTTCAATGGCCTCATATGCATGCGAGATTTGGTCAAGGAATAAGGAAGATGAAAGAATTGACAAATTTGAATTATGGTGTTGGTGAAGAATGTTGAATACAGTATGGTCTGCCAGAAGAACAAACAAATCTGTCTTGGAAGAGGTACAACCAGAATGCTCCTTAAAAGCGAGGATGGTGAGATTTTTCCTAACTTACTTTGGACATCTTATCAGGAGGGACCAGTCCCTAAAGGACATCATGTTTGGTAGAGGGTTGTTGAAAAAAAGAAAGGCCTTCAACAAGATGAAATGACACAGTAGCTACAATTGGCTGAAACAATAGCAATGATTGCGAGAATGGCTGAGGATGGCACAGGACTGAGCAATGTTTCCATCTGTTATGCATAGGGTCGCTATGAGTCAGAACAGACTCAATAATAACTAACAACAACAAAGGGCTTATAATATGTACACTTAAAATATTCAATTCCTTTTTTTTTTAATTTGAATGATTGGTCTCAAAATTATGCCACAACTTGACTGGCATCATATTATACAAAAATGTTCAGTTGCATAATGCAAAATAAGGTACACTTAAGTTAAAAAAAGTAAGTTCATGTGAAGATAACATAACAACATAAACTTACTTATGGTTTATTTACTTATTTGGGGGATGGCTATTTCTGAGAAACTCTGAAAAATTACACCAGATACCATTAAAATAAACTGGTGCTGATATTAACAGAGTACTTGAGATATAGGAGGAAGTCAGATTTCGGAATATACCACTTTATGTAGTTTTTGCTTTTGAATGATGTAAAAGTGTTATAAGTCAAAATGAAAGAAAACTTTGAAATTAAATGTAAACAGAAAAAATAAACATAATAGTATATTAAACTGCCACTATCCATCCATGAGTTTGTCCTATTGTGGTGATTGGCTATGATGCTGAATGCTATTTCACCATTATTTCGAATACCTGCAGGGTCACCGATGGCAGATAGATTTCAATGGAACTTCCAGACTAAAACAGACTAGGTAGAAGAGCTTGCAGTCTACTTTTGAAAAAAAAAAAAAGGCACTGAAAACCTGGAGAGTAGTGGAACATTGTCTGATGTAGTGTTGTAAGTTGAGCCCCTTAGATGAGAAGGCACTCAAAATACAACTGGGTAAGAGCTGCCTTCTCAAAGTAGACTTTCCTTCACGTCTTATATATCATTATATGGACGACATTCTCCTAGCCCATCCCAAACCAGAACAACTTGATTCACTTCTTGTCTCTGTTCAACACGCGTTACAAGGTTTTGGCTTACAAGTAGCCCCTGAAAAAGTTCAGTCTTTCACCCCATGGCAGTATCTGGGATACTATCTTGACACCCATATCGTTCGCCCTAAAACACCAGAAATTATAATTCCCAAGGCCTTAACTCTAAATGATCTCCAAAAGATCCTTGGTCATATTAATTGGCTGCGACCTTCACTCGGCATAACAACCTCTCAACTAACCCACTTATTTGAGACACTTAAGGGTGACCCTGATCTAACTGCTATGAGGACACTCTCTCCCCAAGCACACCATGAATTAATACTTATTAACCAAGCCATTAAAGAAAAATTTTTGACTCGTTTACAGATAAATCATCCTGTTTACCTTCTCCTATTAAATACTCCTCATAGTCTTACAGGCGTGCTCTGTCAATTTACTCCTGACTTCAGAGCACTTCAGTGGCTTTTTCTTCCTTATCACGCTCCACAACACCCGCACTCAACAGTTCTTGGGTTCTGACCCTCATTTTATATACTTTGGGGTAATGAAAACAGCTTTTGACCATGCTCTTCTTAATTCTGAAGAGCTCCAAATCGCTTTGGCTGATTTTACTGGGCAAATAATTTACTCTTATCCCACTTCAAGGCCACTCTCTACCCTGCAGCTTCTTCCTTTACAATCTTCTACTATGCTCTCTCCTTCCCCTCTTGCTAACGCCCCTACCATCTTTATAGATGGATCAGGAAAAACTGGAAAGGGAGCAGTTACTTGGCAGACGGACGGTGCCTGGCAGCATTTTAATACACAAAAAGCCTCCACTACACAGCACACCGAGTTGTTGGCAGCTGTTGCTGCCTTTGAAATTTTTAAATCAATGCTTTTCAATTTAGTCACTGATTCTGCTTACGTTGTTCACACTATTCAACATAATAGTGATGTAACTCTTAGATTTAGTCCCGATTATGAGATATTTACTTTATTTAAAAGGCTCCAAACCCTGCTTAATAGCCATAATTCTCCCTTTTTTGTGGTACATGTGCGCTCCCATACACCCTTGCCGGGGCCTCTTTCTGACAGCAATTCTCACGCCGATTTACTTGCTGGCTCTGCCTTTTCTGATGCACAAACTTCTCATAATTTCTTTCATCAAAATGCATGCGGACTTCAAAAACAATTTTCTATCTTTCTTACTGAAGCACAACAAATTGTTCGCACCTGTCCTGACTGCCAACGCTTTTCTCCCACGTCCTTTGCTGCTGGCGTTCAACCCACGTGGTCTAGTAGCAAATCAATTGTGGCAAATGGATGTAACACACTATCCTCCCTTTGGGAAACTTAAATATCTCCATGTGTCCATAGTACATGTTCTGGGTTTCTTTATGCTACAGCCCTTTCTGGGGAACATTCTACTCGTGCCTGTCATCAATTTACCCAAACCATTGCAACTATGGGATGTCCCCAAGCCCTTAAAACTGATAATGGGCCTGCATATACTTCTGCTAAATTTCAACAATTTTGTGCCACTTGGAATATTCTTCATACCACTGGCATTCCTTATAACCCTCAAGGGCAAGCCATAATTGAACGTGCCCATCATACTCTCAAACACCTCTTAAATAAACAAAAGGGGGGAGATGATGGGTCTAGAGTATGTGACCAGAATGAAAGACCAGCCAAAGCTCTCTTTACCTTTAACTTTTTATCGGTTGCCAAAGATGGTTGTACTGCTGCAGACAACATTTTATCCCCTCTGACACCAGACCTCGCCCACAGGTCCTCTATAAAGATCCTCAAAATCTCTCTGTCTGGCAAGGACCTGTAGAATTACTAACCTGGGGGCGAGGGTATGTGGCTGTTTTGTCTCCTACAGGTCCACATTGGATTCCCACTCCGGCTGCGGAGCAGCCCGTGCTCCATCCCTCCTGCGGTGCTCCGAGCCCAGTCCGGGGTTGCCGCTGTCTGGGCTTGCCGGCCCGGTCGCCTGGGGTGTTGCCGCCCGGGACAGCCCCGCCTGGAGGCTCTGGGCAGGCGAAAGCGGGCTCTGCGCTCCGGCCGTGACTGGGGGTCCCAGAGGCGCCCCGCGCTGCAGTTCCCCCGCACTCCAGCACGCTCTGCCCTGCGCCTCTGCCCCTTCCCCTCTCTGAACCACCACCACCCCCTCGGTGGCTGCCATCCGACTCAACTCAGAGCTACAACTGACACCAGCACCCCTTCCCCCAGGGATGAACACTGAAGTGCTGCCATTTGACCCGAAATCACCCCTTCCCCCGGGGATGGACACTGAACAACAGAGATCTGCAATACCAGTAACATGGGGAGGTCTGAAAGCCCTCTCCTCCAAAGCTGAACATATCCTCTCAACTACAGGTGCCCCACTTACACCTGAAAATCTATTTCTAACCATGGTCTCCTTTGTGACCTTCAATTCTCAACAGGTATGTGTTTTCTTCCTCCTCCTTTCTCAGGTACTAACAACCTCTGCCTCAACCACCTATTGGGCTCATGTTCTTAGCC
>NW_004444058.1:8378107-8379344 GCF_000243295.1 Trichechus manatus latirostris
CTCCTCTTAAGAAGGCCCTTCCTATGCTATTATTTTGATAATCAGTAATTACCTGTATTTTGTTAATCAGTAAGTTCCCAATGAAAATTTGTTATGTGTAAACTCCTCTATATTTTCTACTTCTCCTAGTTAGATGCTTCTGTATAGATAGATTTCTAAGTTAGATGATTTCTTTTCAATTGATAGTAAATTTGTGTAAATCAGTGTTTGTTTGATTGTTAAATCTGGTATGATGCGTAAATTGCCCTTCCTAGTGATTCCCTTCCAAGTAATAGTGAAGCTGTGTAAATCATTGCTTCTTTGATTGTTAGTGAATCCTTGAGCCTTTATAAATCTTTAAGCCTTTAAGAATGATAATTTCAGTGGATGTTAAAAGTTAGTGTTTACCTGATAAAATGAGAGTCGGAGGAAACCCATTGGTCCAACAATATAATATCTTTATAAGATCATCCTCTATTGTCATACACACCTACAAGGCACATTGAGTCCGCTCAATCCGGCTATGCAATTGATAAGAGCATCGCTCTTACTTAGTAACCTGGTGAAAAACCAGATGGTATCCAGTGGAAAACAAGCACCGTAAGTTTAAAGAGCCTGCCGCGGCCGCCATCTAGGAGCACTAAGCCCAGGCGTTAAGTAACAACCTGGTGAAGAACCAGATGGTATCCGGTGGAAAACCGGCACCGTGAGTTTAAAGAGCTTGCCATAGCCGCCATCCAGGAGCTCAACTAAGTCCAGGTGTTACTCGTAGCTATGCTATTTCTCCTCCTTAAATATATGGAGTGTGCCCCAGCTGAAGCTGGGCTCACAAGGACTCACTAAGACACCAGGCCCTGAGGTGTAGAGACAGTAGCTGAGATAATCTTGGATTTTATCTTGTAGATAAAATTTTACTTTGTCCTACCGGATGCTTGTTGGACCAGTGGAAACCCTCTTGATTCTTATTCCATTAACTAAACAAAAGGGGGGAGATGTGGGGATATATGCCATTTAAACATGGCTGCACTATTGACAACTGCAGCCCCCACAGGCCTCTATGCTTTATATGACATGTTGGAGACTTGTCAGCGATGAGAAAGAGATTAGGCATGACTTGTTTTCCCAAACCTATTGTCCTGTTACTGATTGGCTTGTTTACCTGAATTCCTTCTCCCTTGCCCGAAACTTATTGTTACTCACCCAAAGCCCATTGTTCTGTTATTTGCTTCACTGCTTGCTGTATTGACTATAAAATAAA
>NW_004444058.1:8379444-8403497 GCF_000243295.1 Trichechus manatus latirostris
CTTCTCTGTAAGAGTTGTGGCATTGGTTATTGTCTCCGCCGTCCCAATAACCGTCACCGCTGCGACAGGATCCCAATTATATTAACAGAAATCATGGAGACCAGAAGGCAGTGAGATGACATATTTAAAGTGCTGGAGGTTATAAAAACAAAACAAATCATTCATGAATTCTATATCCACCAAAACTGTCCTTCACAAATGAGGGTGAAATTGAAACATATCGAAATACATAAAAGCTGAGGGAGTTGGTTACCACTATACTAGACTTGTCTTACAAGAAATGATAAAGGGAGTTCTTCAGGCTGAAATGAAACAACACTAAAGAGTAATGTGAAGCTGTATAAAGAAATAAAGATGTCCAATAAAGGCAATTATATATGCAAATAAAAGAGCCGGTATTTTTGTGGCTTAGGTTTACACGTCTACTTTTTATGTCATACATGATTTAAATGACAAATGCACATATCTGCAAATTTATGTTATTGGGAACACAATGGATAAAAATGTAGTTTGTGAGAAGAAAACTTAAAGCAGGGAGATGGAGTTATATAGAATCTAAGTTTTTGTATAACATAAAAGATAAATGGTAAAAATTTAATTTTGATTGTTATAAATCCACAATGTTAAACGTAATCTCCACAGTCACTACAAAGACAATATCTTAAAAAATACCCAAAAGGATAAGAAGGAAAACAATACAATGACAGAAGTGAAAGGGGAAACAGTTCTATGATCAAAGTTGGAGACTTCAATATACCACTTTCAATAATGGATAGACTATCTAGACAATAAGGAAATGAGAGGATTTGAGGAACAGTATAAAACAACCAGATCTCACAGACATATATAAAACACTTCACCCAACAACAGCAGCATATATAGTCTATGCTAGGGCATATGGATCATTCTCCAAGATAGGTCATATATTAGATCACAAAACAAGTCTCACTACATTAAAAAAGATGGAAATAATCAACCCTATCTTCTGTGACCATAATGCAAGGAAACTAAAAAATCAATAACAGGAGGAAAAGTAGATATTCCAAAAATATGTGAAAATTAAACAATACATTAGTAAATAGCCAATGAGTGATAAAAGAAATCAAAAGGGAAATTAGAAAATAATATGGAGACTGATAAAAACCAAAGCAAAACTACAAAACTTGGGGATGCAGCAAAGGTAGTACTTAGAGGAAAATGTCTATCAGTGAATGCTACATTACAAAAGAGAGATCTCAAATCAATAACCTAACATTACATCTCAGAGCCCTGGGGGCTCAGTGTTTAAGAGCTTGGCTGCTAACCAAAGGATTGGCAGTTCAAATCACCAGCAGCTCCTTGGAAACCCTATAGGGCAGTTCTACTCTGTCCTATCCGGTTGCTATGAGTTGGAATCACCTCGACAGCAACGGGTAACATTACATCTCAAAAAAATAGAAAAAGAAGAGTAAACTAAGCCCAAACATATCACAATGACAGAAATAACGGAGACTATAGTGTAGATAAAAGAAATAGAGAACAGATTAAAAAAAGTGGGGGAATCAATGAAACTAACGTGGAGTTTTAGAAAGATCAATAAAATTGACAAACCTTTTGCTAGACTGACTAAAGAGAGAAAAGGCAAATAACTGAAATCAGAAATGAATGTGGAGATGTAACTATCAATCATATAGAAATAAAAAGGATTACAAGAGAACACTGTGAATAATTGTATGCCAACAAATTAGATAATCTACATGAAATGGAAAATTTCTAGAAACACACAAATTACCTACATTGACTCAAGAAGAAATAGAAAAATTTAACAGAACTATAACAAGAGATGTCTTGGAAGAAGAACAACCAGAATGCTCCTTAGAAGGAAGGATGGTGAGACTACTTCTTATATACTTTGGACATGTGGTCAGAAGGGATCAGTCCCTGGAGAAGGACATCATGCTTGGTAAAGTACAGGGTTAGCAAAAAAAAGGAAGACCCTCAACGAGATGGATTGACACAGTGGCTGCAACTATGGGCTCAAGCATAACAACGATTGTGAGCATGGTGCAGGACCCGGCAGTGTTTCGTTCTGTGGTGCTTAGGGCCGCTATGAGCCGGAATCAACTTGATGGCACCTAAGAACAACAACATAACAAGAGACAGAATCAGTAATCAACATCATCCCAGGATAGAAAAGACCAAAGCCTGATGTCTTCACTACTGAATTCTACCAAACATTTAAAGAATTCACTTCAATTTTTCTCAAACTCCTCCAAAAATAGAAGAGGAAAGAACACTTCCTAACTCATTCTATGAGGTGAAGATTACTTTGATACCAAAAGCAGACACAAACATGGCTAGAAAAAAAGAAGAAAAAAGAAAAGGTAGACCGGTGTCCCCAGGAATTTAGACGCAAAAATATTCAATAAAATACGAGGAACCCAACCCAATAGCATATTAAAAGAATTATGTACCATGACCAAGTGAGGTTTATTCCAGTATGCAAGGATGGTTAAACATTAGAAAATCAATATAATATATTACGTCAATAATATGAAGGAAAAAATCACATGACCATATTAACTGATGAAGAAAAAGCAATCACAAAATCCAACACTCTTCGAATTGCCCCATAGGGTTTCTAAAGAGCGGCTGATGGATTCGAATTGTTGACCTTCTGGTTAGCAGCAGAGCTCTTAACTGCTATGCCACCAGGGCTCCAACTTCCTGTATAGAAAGCTCAAAAGAGATAATAACAATATATGCTTTACGAACTAAGACTCAGGCGGTAAGGTTGTAATAACAGCAATAACAGTAATAATATATTTTTAATATATAGATAGTAGTTACCTCTAGGTTAATGAGATCAGGGCAGAACATATTGGGAGGCTCTAAAAACTCTCCAAGTCCTATTTATAATCAGGTGTTTAAATTAATGTTGTTAAAACGTTACATGAAAAGCTTCACGCAGTCTTTATATTTTACAGTAGAAAGTTTAAGGCATTAATTTTCATACATTAATTTTACAAAGTAATTTGAATCCTTTCACTTTAACTTGTCTTAGGTAAGGAGACCTGGTGGGCCAGTGGTTAAGAGCTCGGCTGCTAACCAGAAGGTCGGAAACTCTATGGGGCAGTTCTACTGTCCTTTAAGGTCGCTATGAGTCAGAATCGATTCAACAACAGGCTTTTTTTTTTTGGTCTCAGGTAAGAAGGACTTACATGCCTAAACTTTTGATACCTGGATCTTAGAATTTCACATTTACATTCACTAGAGCAAACTTGGTAAAAGCAAAAGGATGGAAACTTTCGGAATGTCCAAACACGATCATTAGGTTAAAAACAAGAAAGAAAGAAAAAGAAAAAGTGAAAGTATATCTGTAACCTGACCCTATGAAAGCCAGTAAATTTTCATTAGTCAGAAAAGACTGCGTTAAACTAGCCCGAACCACATTTGGCCCACCCCACATGTGCAGAAAGGCCAGCTGTGAACTTTAATTGACCTTAACAGAGGGCGCAGCAACAAGTGGAACACAAATAGGTAGGAAAATCATCACCCGGACCCTATTCCGAAATGAGAGGTCTGACAAGAACCACATCACCTTCTGTTTCCGGGCGCCTTCTAGATTTTTCCCCACCCAGTACACCTGTGCAGCCTCCACCTTGCTGGACAAATCACATGTAAGCCCTGCTTCCCCATAGCTTGGGGAGTCGGATCTGAGGAACCTCCTCCCAGCTCCTTGCTCTGCACATTGCAATGAAGTTACTTTCCCTTTGTCAAAGATCAGTGTCCAGATCATTGGCAAGTCTGAGTGTGACAGACGGAACTCACCTTCCCAGGTTCGGCAACAATTCTGGTGCCTAATGTGGGACCAGAGAGTTGCACAGACCCTCCGTCTGGAGCCCGGCACCCCCTCGACCTCGAGCAAAACCTCCACCAACCTTCAGGGTGCACCCAGTGTCTTGATAGGGAGGATCAGGTGGATCTCCTAACTGCGAATGAGGTGGAAACAGGCCCGAGGCACTTTTACTTTGCGGATTAGAAACTAACTCAGTTATAGACATCCACTGGTTGAGTGCCCTCGGAATTTCTCTTTTTGAATGTAAGTGCTCAGCATTGGAGGTATTTGGAAGATTGAAAGTAGGACTAAGACATCCTCATTAGGGGGATTGAAGCCCTGCTAAGACATCCTGGTTATATTCCCCACCAATCTCTTTTTAAGTGCATGTGCTTGGAATCTGAGTTGGGAAGGTCTCTGAAGGGTTCCAAGTAGGACTAAGAAATCCCCATTAGGGGGGACTGAAGCCCTACTAAGACATCCTCATTACTTTCCCAGCCACACCCCCTAGCAGAGAACGGGCAGCCTAGTTTCTGGCTGACCTTGGTCACCTTCAGTTTCTGATTCTGACTGTGTGTGTGTGAGTGAAATATGGGAAACCAACCTAGTGTAGCTTTACTGGTGCTCTTTTATCTTTCACATGGTTTATAATTACTGTTTGGGGTCACTCATCTATGCTACCATCTAGATCTCCTTTGCAGAAGAGAGGGAAAATGGAACAAAATCCCCTATGTACAAACTTTTATGTCTCTCTGGCAAAATAAAAATCTATAAAAACGGTGTAAGCTAATGGTGCAAGGGAAAAAAGAAGGGGAGAAAAGCCCTACCTGAAGTTGCCTGGGGCAAAAGTCAGGCCCGATAAGCTGGAAGATTGATAGGGGGCGGGGTCTTCTGGTTCCACCCAGCTAGATGCCCAGGGCCGTATGTATATAATTGGGAAGATAAGTCAAGTGAAGAAGACAAAACTGGAATGTTTTAAAAGGGTTATGTGTTTAGGATTATGTGTTTATCTGAATGTATTATGGATATTGAATATTTCTCCTACCTAATCTTATAAAGCAGACCTAGAAATGAATATTGGGTATTATAGATTACAGGGAGCATGTAACTCCGCCATCGGCCAATACTCACTTGGATATGCTAAAACGGGAACTAGGATTTGCCCGGGAGAAACACAGGCTTTTTGTTTTAAGCAAGTAGCAGATCTGCCGACTGTGCTCCCTCCTCCTTATCCACCTGGAGTTGTAAGCCTGGTTCCTTGCCCAACACCAGCCCTTTAGGCCCCACCTGACCAGTGCCAGCAGCGCTTGTGCTCAGTGCAGCAGTGACAGCCGCTACCCCTTTGGCGGAATACTCCGCCACCCCTCCGACGAACTGTTCGCCGGTCCCTAATGAGTCAGAAACTCCTTGCCCTGCCCAGGGAATACTCTCCCCAGCGCAACCCGAAGTGGGGAAAATTTGGCCAGGGATACACCGAAGTCTTCTCAGGGCAACTTCCACTGACACAAATGCCTGCCAGACTGGATCCCTACGGCCAGCCTAGAGGGTTTATCTAGGTCCATAACACTGTTCTCCACTTCTGACCTGTATAATTGGAATATTCTTTTAACTCCAGAGGAATGGAGGGATGATCTTAGAAAAGGAATGCCAAAAGGCTGACAGGTTGCATAACCTCAACCCTCAGAATAGTATTAGACTCACGGCAACCCAAACTGTTCCTGCCACAGATATCCTGCTGGGGGCAGAATATCTAGAATATTATAAAAAATTTTTGAGGGTTGGTTTATAGTCAGGGGCCCTGTCATGGATTGGATTGTGTTCCCCTAAAATTTCTGTCAACTTGGCTAAGCCACGATTCCCAGGATCGTGTGATAGTCCACCATTTTGTCATCTGATGTGATTTTCCTATGCGTTGTAAATCCTATCTCTATGATGTGATGAGATGGAATTAGTGGCACTTATGTTGATGAGGCGGAACTCAATCTGCAAGATTGGATTGCATTTTAAGCCAATCTCTTTTGAGGTATGGAAGAATCTAGCAGAGAGTTGGGGACCTCATACCACCAAGAAAGCAGCACCAGGAGCAGAGCGTGGCCTTTGGACCCGGCTAGTCCAGGGGAAGATTGATGACAAGGACCTTCCTCCAGAGCCCACAGAGAGAGACAGCATTTCCCTGGAGCTGACGCCCTGAATTTGCACTTCTAGCCCACTAGACTGTGCGAGAATAAATTTCTCTTTGTTAAAGCCATCCACTTGTGGTATTTGTTATAGCAGCACTAGATGACTAAGACAGGTCTCAAAACAGAAGAACCTTAGAAAAGTCCAGGATGTAAAACAAGGCCCCAAGGAAAATCCCTCCAGCTTCCTAGAACAGGTATACGAAGCATATTGGCACTTTACTGATATAAGGTATATCTGTAACCTGACCCTACAAATGCCAGTAAATTTTCATTAGTCAGAAAACGACTGCCTGAAACTAGCTCAAGCCAGATTTGGCCGGATCACATGCACAGAAGGGCCAGGTGTGACAGTTAATTGATCTCAACAGCGGGCACTGCAACAGGTGCAATGAATCAGAAGGAAAATCATCACCCGGACCCTATTCCAAAGCGAGTGGTCAAACGAGAACCACTTCACCTCCTATTTCCTGGCCTCCTTCTAGAACTTTCCCTTCTCAGTATGCCTGTGCAGCCGCCATCTTCCTGCCCAAATCACATATAAGCCCTGCTTCCCCATAGCTCCGGGAGTTGGATCTGAGGAATTTCCTCCCGGGTCCTTGCTCTGTGCACTGCAATAAAGTTACTTTCCCTTGCTGAAAGACCGGCGTCCAGATCATTGGCTAGTCTCAGCACGTTGCGCAGAACTCACCTTCCTGGGTTCAGCAACATATCCACTAAATGCAGTACTATGGAGTTTTATACTACTTTATAATTTAAACTGTTGTGAAAGCTGTGGTATAAAAGGGGCAAAGTGGATAAGCCTCACCTTTATCACCGACTCATCACCAGCCACTGCCATGGCACTTCCTGTCTCTGACCCTAAACACCGAGAATTAGGTCAGACTTCATCATTGGCCACCCTGAGCCAGGTCAAAACATCACTGGCCATCCAGGACCAGGTCATTGGTGACCAGCCGTTCGAACAGGAGTCTGCACAACTTCCTGCACTTTAGACCAGCAGCCTCCCTTTGTCTCTCTCTGGTCCTCTGGGACTAGGTCACAACTGGAAGAACTCCATCTTACATCAACTGCCCCTGCAGCCTTTCCCTTACCACCAGGCACGCATGCTGGGTCTTCACAAATTGACTGCCTGTGCAGCCCTTTCTCTGAATTAGCCACTGAGCTAATTCAGAGTCTCATTGCCCCCGTAGTAGTTGCTGTTAGGTGCCGTCAAGTGGATTCTGACTCATAGCGAGCCTATGTACAACAGAAAGAAACACAGTCTGGTCTTGGTCCATCCTCATGATCATTGTTATGCTTGAGCCCATTGTTGCAGTCATGGTGTCAATCCGTATCGTTGAAGGTCTTCCTCTTTTACGCTGACACTCTATTTACCAAACATGATGTTCTTCTGCAGAGACTGGTCCCTCCTGATAATATGTCCAAATTATGTGAGAACAAGTCTTGCCATCCTCGCTTCTAAGGAGCATCCTGCTGTACTTCTTCCAAGACAGATTTGTTCATGCTTTTGGCAGTTCATGGCATATTCAATATTCATTGCCAATGCCATAATTCCAAAGCATAAATTCTTCCTCAGTTCTCCTTATTCATTGTCCAGCTTTCCCATGCACACGAGTCATTTGAAAACACCACAGCTTGGGTCATGAGCACCATAGTCCTTAAAGTGATGTCTTAGCTTTTCAACACTTTAAAGAGGTCTTTTGCAGCAGATTTGCCCAATGCAATGTGTCGTGTGATTTCTTGACTGCTGCTTTCATTGGTGCTGATTGTAGGGCAAAGTAAAATGAAATCCTTGACAACTTCAATTATTTTTCCATTTATTCTGACATTGCTTTATTGGACCAGTCGTGAGCATTTTTATTTTCTTTATGTTGAAGGGTAACACATACTGAAGGTTGAGGTTTTTGATCTTCATAAGTAAGTGCTTCAAGTTATCTTCACTTTCAGCAACCAGAGTTGCATCATCCGCATAATACAGGCTGTTAATGAGTCTTCCTCCAATCTTAATGCCAAGTTCTTCAAATAGTCCAGCTTCTCCGATTATTTGCTCAGCATACAGATTGAATAAGTATGGTGAAAGGATAAAACTCTGGCACACAACTTCCCTGACACTAAACCACGCAGTATCCCCTTGTTCTGTTCAAACATGATCTATGTACAGGTTCCTCATGAACACAATTAAGGGTTCTGGAATTCCCATTCTTCACGATGTTATTCATAATCTGTTATGATCCACACTGTCCAATGCCTTTGCATAATCAATAAAACACAGGTAAACATCTTTCTGGTATTCTCTGCTTTCAGCCAGGATCCATCAGACATCAGCAATGATATCCCTTGTTCCATGTCCTCTTCTGAATCTGGTGTGAATTTCTGGCAGTTCCCTGTCGATAAGCAGCTGCAACCTCTTTTGAATGATCTTAGGCAAAATTTTACTTGCTTCTGATATTAATGATATTGTTCATGATTTCCGCATTCATTTGGATCACCTTTCTTGGGAACAGGCATAAATATGGATCGCTTCCAGTCGGTTAACCAGGTAGCTGTCTTCCAAATTTCTTGGCATAGACGAGTGAGCACTTCCAGAATTGCATCTGGTTGTTGAAGCAACTCAATTGGTATTCTGTCAATTCCTAGAGCCTTATTTTTTGATAATGTCTTCAGTGTAGCTTGGACTTCTTCCTTCAGCACAGTTGGTTCTTGATCATATGCTACCTCCTGAAATGACTGAATATCAACCAGTACTTTCTTGGTACAGTGACTCTGTGTATTCCTTCCATCTTTTGATGCTTCCTGGGTTGTTCAGTATTTTGCCCATAGGATCCTTCACTATTGCAACTTGAGGCTTGGTTTTTTTCTTCAGTTCCTTCTGCTTGAGAAATGCTGAGCATGTTATTTCCTTCTGGTTTTCTAACTCCAGGTCTTTGCACATATTGTTATATTTTACTTTCCCTTCTCGAGCTGCTCTTTGCAATCTTCTGTTCAGCTCTTTTACTTCATTATTTCTTCTGTCTCTAGCTACTCGACATTCAAGAGCAAGAGTCAGAGTCTCTTCTGACATCCATTTTGGTCTTTTCTTTCCTGTATTTTTTATGGTGTCTTGATTTCTTCATGTATGATGTCCTCGATATCATTCCACAGCTTCTCTGGTCTTCAGTTGTCAGTGTTCAATGTGTCAAATCTATTTCTCAGATGGTCTCTAAATTCAGGTAGGATATACTCAAGGTCGTACTTTGGCTTCTCATGGATTTGTTCTAATTTCTTCAGTTTCAACTTGAACTTGCATAGGAGCAACTGATGGTCTCTTCCACAGTCAGTCCCTGGTCTTGTTCTGATTGATGATACTGAGCTTTTCCATCATCTTTATCCACAGATGTAGTCGATTTGATTCTTGTGAATTCCATCCAGTGAGGTCCATGTGTATATGCACCATTTATGTTGTTGAAAAAGGTATTTGCTATGAAGAAATCATTGGTCTTGCAAAATCTATCATGCAGTTTCTGGCATTGTTTCTATCACCGAGGCCACATTTTCCACTGCCAATTCTTATTCTTTGTTTCCAACTTTCGCATTGCAATCACCAGTAATTATCAATGCATCCTGACTGCATGTTTCATCAATTTGACATCAGAAGTTGGTAAAAATCTTCAGCTTCTTCATCTTTGGCCTTAGTGGTTTGTGCGTAACTTTGAATACTGGTCACATTAACTGGTCTTCCTTGTAGGCCTATGAATATTATTCTATCACTGACAGCACTGTACTTCAGGATAGAACTTGAAATGTTCTTTTTCATGATGAATGCAATACCATTCCTCTTCAAGTTGCCATTTGTGGCATAGTAGACCATATCATTGTCTGATTCAAAATGGCCAATATGAGTCCATTTCAGCTCACTAATAACTAGGATATCAATCTTTATGTGGTCTATTTCATTTTTGACGATTTCCAATTTTCCTAGACTCTTACTTCGCACATTCCACATTCCGATTATGAATAGATGTTTCCAGCTGTTTCTTCTCATTTTGAGTAGTGACACACCAACAAATGAAGGTCCCAAAAGCTTGACTCTATCCACGTCATTAACGTTGCCTCTACTTTGAGGAAGCAGCTCTTCCTCAGTCATATTTCGAGTTTATCCCAACAAGAAGGGCTCATTTTCCGGTACTGTATCAATGTTGCTATTCACAAGGTTTTCACTAGCCAATTTTTCTCAGAAGTCTACCACCAGGTCCTTCCTCCTAGGTCTCCCTTAGTCTGAAAGCTCAGCTGAAACCTATCCACCATGGGTGACCCTGCTAGTATTTGAATACCAGTGTCATAGCTTCCAGTATCAAAGCAACATGCAAGGCCCCAAAGTATGACAAACTGACAGACTTGTGGGGGCATTTCCCTGGTGGGTTCATTAATTATCTGTAATGGCTTACAAAATTCACAGAGGCTATCACCCATACTTACAGTTGCCCACTTATTATAATCAGAAAGAATATAAGCAAAGAGACTCATCAAGCAACTTCTGAGAGATGTCCTGGCAGCATGAGACTTCCATTGTCTCCAGGGACATACCACCCCCACTCCTGTGCATGGATGTTCTCACCAATCCAGCAAGCCCCAAAGAGGAAGCTCCAAGGTCCAGCATCTCTTAGTCTTTGGGATTTCAATGACTGGATCATGTACTACTCTCTTCCTGTAGTTCCCCAGGTGTGTGGCCTGTGTAGCCCCTACTTAACTGGCTATTTTGGAAATCAAATGCATTATGTTTGAAAATAATGTTATTTTCAGAAACCAGGAACAAAAGTCCAATCCTTGTTCTTTGTCCCCAAACTGTCTCTGTACGGTTATTAACAAAGAGCTAGTATAAATTCCATGCTATCTTTTGTGTAATAAAGTAGAGGAAATAAAAATTTCTAATTCTACGTCCGTGAATTCATATGAAGAAAAGCTGACAAGATGCTTAAGAAAATTCACAATAAAGCTGGCTAAAGTGAAAGAAGAACAGTCTGGATGATGACAAGAGTAGGTATAAGTCTTCATAGAATATCCTTTTTAATAAAGTTCATATTGAGATTTGAACTGTGGAGGGATTACCTATAGAAAAACATAATAATTTTACTTTTAAACATACTACGAATCAAGTGCAATATTTAATGTGTTTCTTAGGAATGCCCATTCACAAGTATAAAAACATTTCAGATTTAATCAGTTAGGGCCTACTTGCTATGGAGCAGTCTAATGCACTGGAGGAAATCACAAAACTGTACCTCAGAGCTCTCTGTTTCAACACAGTGACCAGGGATATCTGTCTGTACCGTCCATTTTATCTTACTCAGGAAAATGTTTTCAAAATGGCTAGAAGATGCAACACATTAGGGGTTCTGGCATAATATGTTAAATGTAGGAGGAGTCTTTCAGATCCTTCTCAAAAATTAGGCTCTGGTCAGGAGATTCTGTCATTCAACACAGAGCACCAAGGCCAAGGGTGGGGATGTTAAGGCCCCATGGTGCCAGCTCTGACAGTTACATGAGGAAGGTAAACTCAGACATGCAAGCCTTGAAAAACCACTTATGCGTAGGAGAGGGGCCCAGTGACACTGGAGCAGGGCCTTAAGATTCCTCCTAGGGATCAGTCCCTTGGCATCCTCTGCCACTTTTTTACCTCACTGAGCAACCCTAGGGCCAGGAGCACTCATCTGGACTCCAATAATTCTTATCTACCCTCACTTCCTTAGGTAAGAATAACCCAGTTCTCTATGATACTCACCATTTCCTTGCTCCGGCTTCTGGAAGTATAAGTGAATGTCCTCTCTAAGCCCAAGAAGCCACTTCAGTAAGAGGGATGGGAGTGGAAGCAGAGCCATAAACAGTTTGGAGGCAGAGGAATGGTCTACACAGCCAGAGCAGTTGAAATCCTTGTGAATGCATGGATGTGCAAGACAGTCACTCTAGGTCTCCAGTGGCATAAACTGGATTAGTTCTTTCTGAGGCAAGCCTTGGACCTAAAGTGGGAGAAGGACGAGGAAGAAAACAGTACTGAGTAAGGATGGAGTGACAAGTTCTTGGCCTTCAGCTTTTTCCCTGGGCAGGGCTTCCAGGCTCAAGGCAATGCTCCACCAAAAACCTGAAAAAAAAAAACCAAACCCATTGCTGTGCAGTTGATTCCAACTCAGCGACCCTATAGGACAGAGTAAAACTGCCCCGTGGGGTTTCCAAGGAGCTCCTGGTGGATTCAAACTATGGAGCTTTTGGTTAGCAGCCACAGCTCTTAACTACTGTGTCACCAGGGCTCCCTATCCTGAGGGAATTTGCATTTAAGGTAGAGTAGGCTCCAGCCTTCCAGGCACTTGCTTGTATTCTTCGTGCAGCTCCATGGGCCTCTTCCTTCTGGCAAACAGATCACAGATGGAGGAATGTACTCATCTCAGAGCATGAGAAGCATCCAGGCCTGGCAAGGCAGGAAAACTTGAACCTGACTTCCTCTAGGAGGTAAGGGATTCAAAGTTGAGATTGTGGATTCATCTATGCAACTTTGTCCCTTGTAGATCAACACACACTGTTAATTAGGTATCATCATGAGGGAATTTTCAGGAAGAACACATTTTCCAAGTTTTAGGAATGAATTAATCAATCATCACGGATTTTTTATTATATGTAGTTAAAGCTCTGCTGTTTCGATTTGTTTTTTATTCAATTTTTATTTCATATATAGTACTGTAATATGATGAATATTTTTCCCATTGATTTTACAATTAACATTTCTTTCTTCTCTTGTTTTTGTTTTCTTCACAGCCATGACACTAGTGCTCAAGATTTCTAGAAATCTGAGAGGATTCCCAAACACTTTCTCTTTCAAACTTACACTGAATCAAAGAACCAAAAATCAGAAAATCATTAATTTTCAATAAGGAGCTGTCTCACACTTCTGTTCCCAGTTCTTTGCACACCACTTGCCCACCCAGCTGACTCCAATTCTTTTATTTCTTTGTCTCAGTATAAATATTCTATTTCTTGAATGATTTTTATACCAGCATCTCTCCTTTAGGTTTTATCTTTCCTTTTATTATTCTCTCTAATGATGTTGTTGTTTTTAGGTGTACAACACCTATTTACAACAGAAGGAAACAGTGTCCGGTCCTGCGCAACCCTCACAATCATTGTTATGTTTGACCCCATTGTTACGGCCACTGTGTCAATCCATCTCCTTAAAGGTCTTCCTCTCTTTTGCTGACCCTCTACCAAGCATTATGTCCTTCTCTAGGCACTCTTCCCTACTTATGACATCTCTAAAGTATGTGAAACAAAGTCTTGCCATCCTTGCTTCTGAGGAGTATTCTGGCTGTACTTCTTCCAAGACAGATATCTTTATTGTTTTGGCAGCCATGGTATATTCAGTATTCATCTCCAACACCCTAATTCAAAGGTGTCAATTCTTCCATCTTCCTCATTCGTTGTACAGGTTTCACATGCATATGAGGCGATTGAAAACTCCATGGCTTGGGTCGGGCGCACCTTAGTCTTCAAGGTGACATCTTTGCTTTTTAACACTTTAAACAGGTCTTTTGCAGCACATTTGCCCAATGCAATGTATCTTTTGATTTCTTGACTGCTGCTTCCATAGGTGTTGATTGTGGATCCAAGTAAAATGAAATCCTTGACAACTTCAATCTTTTTTTCATTTGTCATGATGTTGCTTATTGGTACAGTTGTGAAGATTTTAGTTTTCTTTATGTTGATGTATAATCCATAGTGAAGGCTGTAGTCTTCGATATTCATCAATAAGTGCTTCAAATCCTCTTCACTTTCAGCAAGCAAGTTTGTGTCGTCTGCATAAGGCAGGCTGTTAATGAGTCTTCCTCCATGCTGATGCCATGTTCTCCTTCAGATAGTCCAGCTTCATGCACAACAGATTGAATAAGTATCGTGAAAGGATACAACCCTGACACACACTTTTCCTGACTTTAAACCACGCAGTATCCCCTTGTTCTGTTCAAATAACTGCCTCTTGATCTATTTACAGGTTCCTCATGAACACAATTAATGGTTCTGGAATTCTTAGCAGTGTTATCCATAATTTGTTATGATCCACACAGTTGAATGCCTTTGCAAAGTCAATGAAACACAGGTAAACATCTTTCTCGTATTCTCTGCTTTCAGCCTTCATCCATCTGACATCAGCAATGATATCTCTTGTTCCATGTCCTCTTATGAAGCCAGTTTGAATTTCTGACAGTTCCCGGTCGAGATACTGCTGCAGCCTCTTTTAAATGATTTCAGCAAAAATTTACTTGTGTATATTAATGATACTGTTCGATAATTTCCACATTCAGTTGGATCACCTTTCTTTGGAATGGACATATATGTGGATCTCTTCCAGTTAGTTGGCCAGGTAGCTGTCTTCCAAATTTCTTGGCATACATGAGTGAACACTTCCAGCGCTGCATCCGTTTGTTGTAACATCTCAATTGGTGTTCCATCAATTCCTGGAGCCTTATTTTTAGCCAATGTCTTCAGTGCAGCTTGGACCTCTTCCTTCAGTACCATCTGTTCTTGGTCATATGCTACCTCCTGAACTGGTTGAACGTCGACCAATTCTTTTTGGTAGTGACTCTGTGTATTCCTTCCATCTTCTTTTGATGCTTCCTGTGTCATTCAATATTTTCTTACTAATAGCACTCTGTGATTTTAATCCACATCTTTATTTCTATACTTATGATTTTCAGCATAAACTAGGAGCTTGTTAGATTTATAGACTCTCAAGCCCCACCCCAGACCTGCTGAATCAAAGTCTGCATTTTAACAAGTTCCCCAGTTATCCACATTCACATTCCAGTTTGAGAAGAACTCACTGTTCTGTAGCCTGTAACTGAAGGATGAACATTCTAACAACTGATACCCTCTGAACCGTCTACACCTATATCATTCCACTGATCCACAACCATCCTCCATGTCTACGCCACCTCATATTCTTAACTTGTTCATAACAATTCCTGCTTGACTTTATTCACTCATGATTGTAATTTCCAAAATCTATTTCCAGTATAGTAACTGGTGTGTTCTGTTTGAAATCACAAATATACTCACACCAGTGATTGTCTACTGGTCTTTACAAAAGTTCAGGGTAGTCAGCATGGCTTTAAACGACCTACTGCAATTGCCTCTTCTGGTGTGGCTCACACCACCTCCCACTTTATTTTCTCTGTTTCAACCTTAGCTGACACTCATCAAAGAATGGATGATAGTGGGTTCTCTGCTGCCTCAAGAATTTACACCCCAGTTTTTCCAAAGAAAACACTCTTCCCATCATCCCACATGCTATCAACCCTGCTCAACCATGTATGTAGATAAATCAAATTGTTTAAATTTTTACTTAATTTTCCCATCCAAGCAGTCTAACATGACTCGGATTAGGTTCTATTTTCAAATGTTATCAATGTCCCTGGTTTCTCATTATTTATTTAAAACTGTCCTGACTCAATGGCAACAGGTTTCGTTTTTGGTTTTCTCACACTAGACTCGAAATCTATGGGTAAAAAAACAAACTTATTTCCTTCAATTTGACTCTGACTCGTAGTTACCCTACAGGACAGTGCAGAACTGCACCATAGGGTTTCCCAGCCTGTAATCTTTATGGAAGCAGAGCAATCGGAGGTGCTGGGGGGTTCAAACAATCAGCCTTTAATAGCAACCAAGTGCTTAGCCACTCTGCCACCAGCCCTCCTTAATCTATGGGTGAGCACTATGTATTTAGTTTTCTTGTTCCTTCTGATCTATGACACTGACCATTAAGGGTACACACAGAATAATCACACACATTATGGCTTGATGCATATACTCTTGAGAAGCACTATCCAATGGAACTTTCTGTGATGACAGCCATGTTCTGTACCTACAGTCCAATATGTTAGCCACTAGTAACGTGGCTATTTAGCACCTAACATATGACTAGTGTAACCAAGGTACTTAGTTACACTTAAAAAACTCTAAATGTTTTTAGTTTCAATTAATTTTAATTTAAATAACCACATATTGCTAGTGGACGTAGCAGCTCTAGTGCACTTATCAGATCCCTAAGGAAGCAACATATCAGAGAGGGTGTGTAGGTGTGAAAGCTAAGGTAACCACAATGCACAGCTTCAGTCTTTTGTTTGCTGCAAACCTGTCACATAGGGAAACAGCATTGATAAAAGCAGAGGTAGCATTCAATTCAACTTGGTTGCATTTACATAATTGAGCTTAATGTCAACCTTAATTGGATTTACCTCATTCTGGAACTACAGTGATATTTAAACATAGAAATGAGTGGGAGTAACGAAGGGAGGAGGGATACTGAGGAGCTGACTTTTGAAATGAGACCTGAATGATGGGATTCCTGTGGTAAAATGTTTTCCTCGATTCAGGGAAAATACCAGGTGCAAAGGCTGAAAGCCAGGGAAAATCTCAACATCTTTGCAAGAGTTTTTAAAAAAATGTGTCAAGAGCTCACTTAACATGAGGGTGAGTATTATAAATTTAAGTCAGAGTGTGGAAGGAAGCCTGACCATGTAAGGTCTTGTTAGCCAAAGTAATATATGTGGACTTTATTCTATATGTGATTGATAGTTTGTGTAGTGTATGTTTTCAACAGGCTCTCTTGCCACTGGGTGGAGAATACATCTTACTGTGACAAAAAGTAGGAAAAAGTTCAGAAGTTCTTTTCATAAGGTACATTTCTCAGAGTAGCTTGGACTCAGGTTGTAACCATTAAGAAGGTAGTTATATTTTGGTTATAAACGAGCAAGACTACTTGCTTTCCTGTAGGTTGAGGGTGATAGAAAAAGATAGAGGTGGGATGAGTATTTCTCCTGATATACAGAATGGATACTGGTGCCATTTACTGACATGAGAAAGCTAGGTAAGAAGAAGATTTGTAGGGATAAGATTTTGAAACCTCTGGTTTGGAGATGTTAGGTTTCAGAGTCATGCAGTCCTTAGTGCCCCATGTGGACCATGGGAAGGGTTTTGTGTTTGAGTTCACTTGTAACCAAGTGTCCATATCTTAACCGGTAGGTTGCCTCCTCCTGGCCAGTAAGAATCAAACTGTGACCTCTGAAACAGGCTCTACTCCCACTTTTTCAGCTTCGAGGTAGAGGGAAAGAAGAGCACAGTCCTGGCATGTATTAGCTCTTTAGGAAAAAAGTTAATATTTTGGAATTTCCTGAGGTGTAACTCTTAGATTCTAAACTGGGAAAATTTACTAGTTTTGAATGAAGGTTTGCATTTGACATGAAGTCGCTAAACTACCCATCAAGACCTCAGGAGCAAACCCAGTCCAAAAAGAGGGTACTTCCAGAATACCTACCTTTACAAAAATAAAGGGAAAGAAATAAAAGGTACCACATGTTTCTACAGATGCTGAGATCAAAAGTGGCATGTAGGGACTCGGGCAGATATGGCTGTGGCAGCATGCTTGTCTGTTTTCCCACTCTTGCCTATTCTGTAATAATCTTTGGACTCAGGCAGACATGGCTGTGGCAGCATGTTTGTCCGCTTCCCACTTCTGCCCTTCTGAATATATGCCGAATAAAACCTTCTTTTTGCTTTACCGGACTTTGTGATTTTTTTCCCCCTACAACAGTTAATGGTGTAGTCGTCAAGGACTATGAAGCTATGAATCCAGTAGACCTTGAGGAGACCTGGACTGCGGAGCAGAAGCTAGCAAAAAGAGGTCCTATCTTCTGGAGCCACATATTCCCACTCCATGCCCCTTTGACACTGATGGGGTGAGTGCCCTCGGAAAACGAGCCTTTGCTTATTCTTTTTAGTTCTCTTTCTCATGTTTTCTTAAATTTTGTTTGACATATTTGTTTGAAGAACTGGTTGTTTGATTAAGGAGAATCTTTCTTAGATTTTTGCTTGATTGTTCGGTTAAGAGAACTCTTTAAGTGAACTGCAGGTTAGGTCCAGATTTGGGCGTTTGAAACATTAAAGAGGTAATTCTATTTTCAAAGAGCTTTGAGTCGCTATAAGCCACAAAATTCAGGTCTTTTTGTGGCTCAGACAAAACCTGGAAAATAGTGCTCTGCTTTGCCAAACTTGCAGGGAGAGGTGGCAGCTCTTGCCTGTTTTGCCAAATTCTCAGGGAGAGGTGGCAGCTCCTGACCTGTGTTATGAAATTTGAGGGAGAAATTGTAGCTCCGTATGTTTTTTATGATACAGTTTCTCAATAAAGAATCACAATATTAAAATTAAAATCGTCAGTAGCTTTAAAGTACTTTCTAATTGGAAGAATTCATCTACTTAAGGGCTAAAATAAGAGACTAAGTCTCTAGCCAGCAGAATGAATTAAGTTCAAAAAGAAGGAAACCAAAAGCTTGAACCTTAGAGCTTAACATCTTTGATAAATGAGCCTGAATTTTACCCCTGCTACTGAGACACTGGTTTGGGGTTCATATTTAAAAACACTATAAACTGAGTATACTAAAAGTAATTTGGAATTTCAGTGACCACTTTGGGAAAATGAGCTTTCATTTGTGTTGTCCTTTCCTCTTTAGGGAACTTTGCTTGATGCTCAGGTTTTGTCTCTGCCAAGTTAATGAGTTTTATCTAGAACCTATTTTTTCTGTTGAATTGAGTTGATCTTCCAAAAATTGCTACATACGCTTTAAGAAACTAGGATCCCCATATTCTTGTTTTGTGTGGTATTGTCTGGTGCGTTTATGTGGTCTTTCTGTCTCCTTTTGTTCTAAGAGCTTGCTTCTGGTCTAGAGCATTGTGTCTAAGTTTGTCTTGTATTAGGTTGGTGGCTATGGCTAAGAATTGCTGTTTTTTTAAGGCTACTCACGAAACCTCAGTTCTTTGTCCAGAAGAAGCTGCGTCTTGTGTCTGTCTTATGATTTAGACTTTTAATAGCTACTTGGAGAAACTTTGATATAAATTGATCTATTTAAAAAGTACACTAAGATCTTTATGTTTTAAACTATGTCAATCTTAAAAGCAAAAGCTTTCTAAGTAACTTAAGCTAGATATTATATGAAACGTGTTTTATTTAAGGAAAAAGGATAGTTTTGTCTTAAAGTAAACGTAGCAGTTCCAGAACAGTAAAAAAAAAAATTAGTTATCCTTTGTCCTTCAAAATTCCTAGGTCAATTTAAACATATGTAAATGAATTGGGAAGGAACCCTCAGCCCAATCTTGCTAGCCAAGAATTGATGGATTCATTTACAAAATTGCTAAAGAGCTTTGGTATTTACAGGGTAGATAGCCTTTCAAAATGCCTCCATCAATTTAAACATATGTAAATGTCTTCCATGAGTCAAGAGAGTGAGGGTAGGGCAAAATCAGGCCTGCTCTGCTCCCAGCACTGCTTTCTTGGTGGTATGAGGTTCCCATGTGTCTCTGCTTGCTTCTCTCTTTTATATCTCAAAAGAGATTGGCTTAAGACACTATCCAGTCTTGTATACCTCATCAGTATAACTGCGGCTAATTTATCTTATTATAGCATAGTGATAGAGTTTAAGGAAATCACATAGGGAAATCACATCAGATTACAAAATGGTACACAATCATACAATACTGGGAATCATGACCCAGCCAAGTTGACAGATATTTTTGGGGGACACAATTCAATCCATGACAATAACCCAGGATCATAGCTTGAAAGACTTAATATTGTTAAGATATCATATTACCCAAAGCAATCTACAGATTGAATGCCCTCCCAATAAATATTTAAACAGCCTGTTTTTGCAGAAACGGAAAAGCCAGTTCACAAGTCCATATGGAATTTCAAGGATACCTGAATAGACAAAACTATTTTTCAAAAAAGAACAAAGTTTGAGGACTCACACTTCTTCATTTCAATACATATGACAAAGTTACAGTAATCTAAACAGTGTGGTATTGGTATGAGGATGAACCATGGAGTTCCTAGGGAAAAAAAAATCCAGTCAGAGGCAATATGTAGTGCAAAGGCCACTGAGGAAGAAAGATTGCTATTTTTGAAGAATTAAAGAGAATGTGAGATTTTTATTTCAGAGCTATACACTTTATCAAAGAAAATATGTGGATGGCAAATAAGCTTATATGCTTATGCTCAACATTATCTTCTGTTGTACATTATGTTCTGTTGTACATCGGGTCACTATGAGTAGGAACCGACTGGACAACACCAAACAACAACAAACACATTTAAGAAAACCTAGGCTTTTCTCTAAGACTTTGGTTACCAATTTTTGTCTTTTAAAAAAAAATTTTGATGGTACCTTATTTCAGTATTGAAAGGCATGCTTACTAGTTGCGTGTGTTTAAATTTTTGGTTGGTAATATGGATTTTGAGAAATATGATCTAGCAACACACTCCACCTCTGAGACTAGTGGCACTGTGGTGCCACTGAGCTGGGGTGCGACAAAATACCAATGAGAAGTACATAGATAATTTATTGCAGGCAACTTTCCATTAAGTTACATCAGGAACCTCTAGTTTTCCAAATATGACACAGAAAAACCAAAACAAACCCATCAGGTCCCCCAATCACACAGGAAGCCATGATTATGCTTGCAAGCCTTATCTCACACAAATAAAGATACTAAAAAAGGGCAAAAGTTTACAAAACTAACACATGCAGGAAGTATCGGCTAATATAATGCTCAACCTACACAACAGTGAGGCTCCAACTCACGTCTGCAGAGCTTCAGGCATTTCAAAAGGGACCCACCTTGATGCTAAATGCATTAGAACTGGAATAAAGCTTTACCTCCGTGGTCCAGAGGCATAAAAAGTGGCTGGCAAAACATTTATGCCAATAGTTAAAAAAGGGATACCATAAAGGAAATAAAGACAGCCTGGACAGATCTCAAATTCCGGAGAATGTCACTGAACACCCTCGGTCACCAGGTGGCGCCTGTTGGTCCACACGGAACCCCTCGCGTTCACACGGAGTCCCAGTAACCGGAAGCGGAAGTACACGTCGACGCCACTAGCCTCGTTTGCTCGGCGTTATGAGCCAGTGGGAGGTAGGTTTTGTGTCTGCCGCAGTCAGGCCTGGTCAGGTAGGAGGTGCAGCCCCCCGGGGCTAAGGGCGCTGCCCTTGCTCTCCTGCGCAGTCCTGACTTCCTATAGCTGGGCTATGCCCAGAGCCTCCCGTCGCAGCCGCTGTCCTGCCACCCGGCCGCTTTCCTGCAGCTGGTGCTGCAGCTGCCACCGCCGCCGCTTTCCTGTCGTTGCCGCTGTCGCCGCCACCGCCCCGCCACCCCGCCACCTTCTCGGAGAACCCAACCCACCCGGCACGTGTCCTCCTGGTCCGCAGCTGCTTTCTGCGTGCGGTGGTCTGGAAAGCCGACTTGGCGAGCTGGACATAGGTCTTTCGGTGCATTAACAGGTAAAAGCGTGTAAATACTTGTTAATCAACAGTGTGGTTCCCACACTAGCAGCGTTACCTACACTTGGGAGTTTGGGGAGAAATGCAGACTCTCGGGCCTCATGGAAACCCAGGGTAATTACCCTGAATCTAAACCCCTTGGTCCTACCTTTTCCAGTAAACCAGAAAACCAAACCCCTTGCCAGTGAGTCGATTCCGACTCAGAGGGACCCTATGAGACAGAGTAGAACTGCCCCATAGGGTTTCCAGCGAGCGGCTGGTGAATTTGAGCTGCCAGTCTTTTGGTTGGCAGCTGTAGCTCTTAATCACTGTGCCACCAGGGCTCCTCCTCCGGCAGGCCTCCATAATTCAAAGGCATCAATCTTCTTTGGTCTTCCTTATTCGTTGTCCAGCTTTCGCATGCATATGAGGCAATTGAAAACGCCATGGCTTGGGTCAGGCGCATCTTAGTCCTCAAGGTGACATCTTTGCTTTTTAACACTTTAAAGAGGTCTTTTGCAGCCGTTTTATGGCCGTATTTATCCCAATTTCAGGAGGAAAAGTAGTAAGAGGCACATTTCGAGGAATTTCTTCAGCAGTAAGGCAGACGTTTTCATCATGATTGCACGAGAATATGGTCAGTCCTAGTTCATCAAAAGTAAAATGTGATGTAGCTGAACAAGCTTAATATAGCAGTGAGCAATTTATTGAGATCACAAGCCTAGTGTGTCCAGGATCTTAAGGTTTTGCTGAGGCGGAATCTTTGTTGGATGCTGGTGATTCAACCACAGTGTCTGCTACACACTTTTTAATAGGTTGACGGCTTCTCTTATAGCAAAAACTGTGCATATTCCCAATGTCAGAGCAACAAATATTGAGAATGAGGGCAGTGTGGGAGGCATGTGTAATGAAACTAATCAAAATACTTGTGCAGATCCTAGAAGGTCACCCAGGGAAGAATTGATGAGATTTCTATGATGTTGCAGAAAGTACCTCATCTTTTGTAGTAATTATTTTACAGAGTACACTTGCTTAAATAAATGTGAAATCTGCAAGTGTTAGGAAGTCATGATTTATAATAAATAATTTGGAACATGAAGCATAAGTTGATGAGTAAATGTGTGTGACATCTTTAATATGACTAGGGAATATATTTTTTTAAACCAGATGAAGTAATGTAGAATGAAGGTGATATATGTGTATCAAATGTATTGAATTTAAGAGCAACAAAAGGATATTTTACATAGAACAAAAGATAGGAAAATATATAGACAGTAAAGAATTTTGCAGCAGCTGCGGATATAGCATTTTCAAAAATTTAAAATCTCTAAATTTAAGTATTCTGTTTGTGAAATCATTGCTAATGTCACTGTCACTAGCATTATTATTATTTTTCACTATTTAGAGTTATAGTTCACCAGAGTTTTTTTAATGAAAGTAGTCCTGTTATTATTATTTTTCCATATCAATAAACAGGTGATCCAGAGCCTTTATCTCAAAAAGCCCATTCTTTACACATTGTAGTTCCACGAATGTGATTTTATTTCTCTGTGTTAGCAGGGCTCCTAATGGTGGCATTAAAGTTTTTTGAAATACTCATTTACCTCACTATATCCCTATAGTGGAAACCCTGGTGATGTAGTGGTTTAAGAGCTATGGCTCCTTACCAGAAGACTGGCAGTTCGAATCCACCAGGCCCTTCTTGGAAACTATGGGGCAGTTCTGCTCTGTCCTATAGGGTCACTGTGAGTCGGAAGTGACTTAATGGAAGCGGGTTTGGTTTGGTTTATCCCTGTAGTGTCTAAATTTCCCTCCTTTCACCCACACTCTCAGCCCAAGAAACTAAATTTCTTTTCATTTTGTAACGATGTCATTTCATGCTATCTTTGTGTGTATGTGTGGAAAAATACGTTTAACAAAATCTTTTCTATTTCGATCATTTTTATGTGTACAATTCAGTAATACTGAATTCACCATGTTGTGCAACCATCATCACTGTCAGTTTCCAAGTTTTTCCATCACCCTTAGCAGAGAAACTCAGCACCTCTTTTTTTTTTTTAATTTTTCCCATACAAAAATTTATACATACTGTGACAGCACACTCCTCCTTTCCACCCCTGATTCCCCATATCCATTCAACCAGCTCCTAACCCTCTCTGCCTTCCCATTTCACCTCCGGACAGCAGCTGCCTGTTTAGTCTCTTGTATCTACTTGAGCTAAGAGGCACACTCCTCACGAGTATCACTTTATGTCCCACAGTCCAGTCTAATCCCTGTCTGAAGAGTTGGCCTCAGAAATTTAGTTCTGGGCTGATAGAGAATCCAGGGGCCATGCTTTCTGGGGTTCCTCCAGTCTCAGAACATTAAGTCTGGTCTTCTTACTAGAATTTGAGTTTTGCACCCCACGTTTCTCCTGCTCTATCCGGGACTCTCTGTTCTGTTCCCTGTCAGGGCGGTCATTGGTGGTAGCCAGGTACCATCTAGTTCTTCTGGTCTCAGGCTGATGACATCTCTGGTTTATGTGGCGCTTTCTGTCTCTAGGGCTAATACTTTCCTTGTGTCTTTGGTGTTCTTCTTTCACCTTTACTCCAGGTGGTTGGGACCAATTGATGCATCTTAGATGGCCACTTGCAAGCTTTTAAGACCCCAGATGCCACTCACCAAAGTAGGATGCAGAACATTTTCTTAATAAGCTTTGTTATGCCAGTTGACCTAGATGTCCCCTGA
>NW_004444058.1:8405041-8407221 GCF_000243295.1 Trichechus manatus latirostris
TTGATTGTTTTTCTAATGTTGAACCATCCCTGCATACCTGGTATAAATTCCACTTGATCATGGTGAATTATTTTTTTGATGTGTGGCTGAATTCTCTTGGCTCGAATCTTGTTGAGGATTTTTGCATCAATGTTCATGAGGGATATTGGTCTGTGATTTTCTTTTTTTGTGGTGCCTTTACCTGGTTTTGTCATCAGTGTTATGCTGGCTTCATAGAATGAGTTTGGGAGTATTCCATCCTTTTCTGTGCTTTGAAATACCTTTAGTAGTAGTGGTATTAACTCTTCTCTGAAAGTTTGGTGGAATTCTCCAGTGAAGCCATCCGGGCTAGGGCTTCTTTTAATTGGGAGTTTTTTAATTACCTTTTAAATCTCTAGTTATGGTTTAATTTAGTTGTTCTACCTCTGTTTGTGTTAGTTTAGGTAAGTTGTGAGTTTCTAGAAATTTGTCCATTTCCTCTAGATTTTCAAATTTGTTATAGTTTTTCATAGTATTCTGTCATGATTCTTTTCATTTCAGTTGGGTCTGTTGTGATATCACCCATCTCATTTCTTATACGGGTTGTCTGCTTCCTCTCCTGTTTTTCTTTTGTCAGTTTGGCCAATGGTTTATCAATTTTGTTGATCTTTTTCAGAGAACCAGATTTTGGTCTTGTTAACTCTTTCAGTTGTTTTTCTCTTTTCTCTTTCATTTAATTTTGCTCTAATTCTTATTAGTTCCTTTCTTCTGGCACCTGAGGGCTTCTTTTGCTGCTCTTTGTACTTGTTCCAGTTATAGGGTTAATGCTTTGATTATGGCCCTTCTTTTTGGATGTGTGCATTTATTGCTATAAACCGACCTCTGAGCACTGCTTTTGCTGTGTCCCAGAGGTTCTGGTAGGATGTGTTTTCATTCTCATGTGATTCTATGAATTTCTTTATTCCGTCCTTTAATTTCTTCTGTAACCTAGTAGTGTTTGAGCAAGGTGTCGTTCACTTCCCATGTGTTCGATATTTTTTCCTTGTTTTTTCTGTTGTTGATTTCTACTTTTATGGCTTTATGGTCAGAGAAGATGCTTTGTAATATTTTGATGCTTTGGATTTTGTTAAGGCTTTCTTTATGGCCTAATGTGTGTCTGTTTTGGAGAATGTTGCAGGTGCATTGGAAAAGAAAGTTTAATTGGCTGCTGTTGGGTGGAGTGCTTCTTTCTGGATGTTCTGTCCTTCACTGAAAGTGGTGTGTTGAAGTCTCTTACTACTATTGTGGACTGTTTGTTTTCAGTGCTGTTAAAGAGTTTGTTTTATGTATTTTGGAGCCCTGTCATTGGGTGCGTAAATATTTATTATAGTTATGTCCTCCTGGTGTATTGATCCTTTAATCATTATATAGTGTCCTTCTTTATCCTTTGTGGTGGATTTTACTTTAAATTCTATTTTGTCAGAGGTTAATAATGCCACTCTTTTTTGTGTGTTGTTTGCTTGATATATTTTTTTCAATCCTTAGAGTTTTAGTTTGTGTGTTGCAGTCTAAGGTGTGTCTCTTGTAGGCAGCATATAGACGGATCGTGTTTTTTTATGCAATCTGCCACTCTCCGTCTCTTTATTGGTACATTTAGTCCATTTACATTCAGCGTCATTATTGATAGATATGAGTTTAGTGCTGTCATTTTGATGTGTTTTCTTGTGTGTTGTTCAGAGTTTCTTTTTTCCACTTAATTTTCTGTGCTGAGTCGTTTTTCTTTATGTATTTTCTTTTCATGTTTTTCATCGTTGATTTTTTATTTGCTGAGTATTTTCATTTTTGTAGTTTTTTATTTTGACTTGTAGGATTATTTCCTTTGTGGTTATCTGAATATTTACGCCTATTTTTCTAAGTTTATATCAGTCATTTATTTTCTTATATTGCCTTGATTTCCTCTTCATATGAAAAATCTATGTCTACATTTCTTAAGTGCCTATTTTTGTTTTAATGTTGTCATCTTTTCCATATTGACATGTTTCCCTATTTGCAGTGTTTTAGCTTTGATTTACTTTTGTGTCTTCCCTATGTGGGTTGATATCTGGTTGCTCTGTCCTGTGTTGTAGTCTTGGGTTGTTATTTGATGTTACTGGTTTTCTAACTGGGAGGACTCCTTTTAGTGTTCCTTGTAATTTTGGTTTGGTTTTTACAAATTCCCTAAACTTTTGTTTATCTGGAAATGC
>NW_004444058.1:8407995-8420585 GCF_000243295.1 Trichechus manatus latirostris
CCTGTTTTCTTCATTCTCCCTTGCTCCTGAGGGAGTGAGACCAGTGGAGTATCTTAGATGGCTGCTCATAAGCTAAGACCCCAGATGCTACTCACCAAGGTGGAATGTAGAACATTGTCTTTATAAACTGTTATGCCAGTTGAGCTAGATGTTCCCCGAGAACATGGTCCCCAAAGCCCTCCGCCCAGCAGTTCAGTCCCTCAGGGAGTTTGGATGTGTCTGTGGAGCTTCCATGACCTTTCCTTGTATAAGTTGTGCTGGTTTTCCCAGTGTTGTGTACTGTGGATATATATTAACCCGCCAATTTTTTTTTTCAAGGCTTTATTTATGTCATCCCATTGCCTTCTTGCGTGCATGATTTTTGCTGAGTAGTCTGAGCTTAGTTTTGTTGACTCTTCTTTATAGATAACTTTTCATTTGTCCGTAGCCGCTATTAAAATCCTCTGTTTATGTTTCGTGTTCAGACGTTTGATTATATGTCTTGGTGACTTTCTTTTGGGGTCTACCTTATGTGGGGTTCAGTGAGCATCTTGTATAGATATCTTGTCATCTTTCACGATATCATGGAAGTTTTCTGCCAACAGATCTTCAGCAATTCTCTCTCTATTTTCTGTTATTCCCCCCCACCCCCGTTCTGGTACTCCGATTACTTGTAGGTTATTCCTCTTGATAGGGTCGCACATAATTCTTAGGGTGTTTTCATTTTTGTAATTCTTTTGTCTCATTTTTCCTCAAATATGTTGGTGTCAAGTGCTTTGTCTTCAGTCTTACCAATTCTGACTTTTGTTGCCTCAGTTCTCCTATGACTTTCTGTTGTCTAATTCTGAAATTTTATTGTTAATCTTCTGGATTTCTGTTTGCTGTCTGTTTATGGATTGTTGCAGCTTGTTAAATTTGTCATTATGCTATTCTCTAATCTTCTTATGTTCCTCTATTGCTTTGTCTGTGTGTTCCTTGGCTTTTTCTGCATTTTGCCTGATCTTTCTGATCTCATGAAGATTTCTGTATATTATTCTTTTGTATTCTATCTCTGGTAATTCCAAGAAGTTCTCTTGCTCCGTCAAATTTCTTGATTCTTTGTTTTGGGAGCTTGCTGAAGCCATCACGGTCTGCCTCTTTATATGGTTTGATATTGACTTATCTCAGAGCCGTCAATAAGTTATGATGTTTATTTATTTTGTTTGCTTACTGTTTCCTAGCTTCTTGTTTTTTTTTGTTTTGATATGCTCAGATAGGCTGCTCACGTGAGCTAATTTGATTATTGGCGCCTTTGAAGCTCCCATGTCCTGTCACCAGGTGGTTAGATCTGTTACTAGGTATGTGAGATGAGAAGTCTGTTTGGTTTTCTTGTATGGATTCAGCTTAGGTGTCCAGGTAGTTGGTCCCCAAGTGCATGGTGCAGGCTCTCACCTACAGTCCTGGACAGGCAGGGGTGATTGGTGTAGGCACAGGTATCTAGCTGCAGTAGGCGGTCATGTGCTGAGCAAGGCAGGGGGCTGACAGCTGCCCCGAGTGGGAGGAAAGTGTGTCTCTGCTCCCTAAAGCACATGGGTGGGTTTTGCAGCTGGACTATGAGCACCCAGTGCTGTTGGCTGTAAGGACTGGGAGGCACCACTTATTCTTGGACCTCTGTTGCCGGTGGCTAGGTGGTATGGGTGGAGCCTCCGATCCTCAGGCCCCTGATGTGGGTAGGTGAGGACCCTGCCTAATAGGCAAAGCAGTGTCAAATGTCACAAACCTGTCACTTCACCATATACCTGATACAGTTGAAGTTAGGTTTCAGGTATATACCCTGTTGTACTGTGGTAATGAGGACCTGCGCTGTTGAAATGGGACCACACAGGTCTATGCAAGTGTGAAAGGGATTCAGGGTCCGGGGACCCCTTTATTCCTGTGCCTAGGCAAAGGAGCTGTGCCTACCTTGAGTTCCCAGTTTAGGCAGATTATTTTTTCCTGTATGTAAATTTGTTCCGTCTCCAAGGCCAGGAGAATGGCTCAGGGCACATGACGGGTCCTGCTTCCAGCCCAGGGGACTTGGCAATCACTGAAGCCAGTCCAGGACCTGGTACAGAGTGGGGAGAGGGCAGGTAAATGGGAGAGAGGTTTTTCCCATAGGGGTTGTTTTTTGATCTATGTTGTAGGTCAGACACATGTACATATCTTTTACTGACTGCGTGCCACTTTTCACTATTTCTGAAGGCCTGAGAAGACTCTTTGCCGCTCGGTCTCTCCCGATGTGGAAGATGCCTCCCTAGCACCACTGCTTGCCTCACCGCACATGCCAGCTGATCCAGCCTGAAGGGTGCTGGCTCCTGCCAGGTTAGGTCTGGCAATTCTTTGCTGCTTCCGAACTGTCTCTCCCTCCCCCACCACTCAGTCCAGTTCCTCAACTTTGCCTTTCATGTTCAGGGCTTCTGGATGGTCATATATAATCAATTCACTTGTTTTCTCAGGTCTTCGTTGTGAGAGGGACCACAGGGTGTGTCTCACTACTTCGCTGTCTAGGCCCCACCCCTTTTTGTTTTATGTTGAAGTGTAACCCATACCAAAGGCTGTGGTCTTTGATTCTTATCAGTAAGGACTTCAAGTCCTCTTTACTTTCAGCAAGCAAGGTTGTGTCATCTGCATATTGCTTCTGTAATTCTCATGTCCCTTTCTTTTTCATGTAGTCCAGTTTCTCAGATTATTTGCTCAGCATATGGATCGAATAAGTATGGTGAAATCATACAACCCTGATGCACACCTTTCCTGATTTTAAACCACGCACTATTCTCTTGTTCTGTTGGAATAACTTGTTTTTGTTCTATGTTCATGTTCCTCAATTAACTGTTCTGGAATTCCCATTCTTTGCAATGTTGTCCATAATTGGTTATGAACCACACAGTGGAATGCCTTTGCATAGTCAATAAAATGCAGATAAACATCTCTGCTTTTAGCCATGATCCATCTTATCAGCAGTGATATCCCTTGTCCCACATACTCTTCTGTATCCAGCTTGAATTTATGGCAGTTTCCTGTTGGTATACGCTGTAGCCGCTTTTGAATGATCTTCAGCAAGATTTTACTTGTGTGTGATATTAATGATGTTGTTCAATAATTTCTATATTTTGTTGGGTCACCTTTCTTTGGAACGGGTACAGATAGGGATCTCTTCTAATTGGCTGGCCAGGTAGTTGTCTTCTAATTTTCTTGGCATAGACGAGTGTTGCACCTGTTTGTTGGAGCATCTCAGTTTGTATTCTGACAATTCCTGAAGCTTTGTTTTTTGCCAGTGCCTTCAGTGCAGCTTGGACCTCATCCTTCAGTACCATAGGTTCTTGATTATATGCTGTCTCCTGAAATGGTTTAATATCGACTAATTCTTTTTAGTACAGTGAATCTGTGGATTCCTTCTATCTGGGTGTCCTATTAGAGAAATTAATAAAAGGAAAGATAGTTCTTATGTGGGAGACACTGGTATAAAGATCCTGCAAGAGAGAGAGAGAACATTTACACTGAGAGCAAGAATTAAGAGTAGGAGTTAGGTGAATGGGTAAGCAGGTGGAAAGAAATGGAACCGAGGCAAGAGACTGGTCCTTAGAGAAAACGTGATGATTTTCTGATTTATTGTTTGACCAATTATTATACAGTTAAAGAGAGTGTTCAGGAGTCCTACCAGGTTTCTAAGAAGCTTGGCGACTGCTGGTGTTATGGTCTGAGAGCAAAGAAAAATACAAAACTTGAGGGGCAAAACCAAATGTTACTTGCAAAATGTGTAAGAAAAATACTGTTTGATGACAAACATAATCTCGTAGTGTCATACCTTGTTTTAGTTCAGAAAAGGGAATAAGAGTAATCAGCATCAGCACAAAGCTGATTCCTAAGAGGTGGAGATCAGACATACCTCACCTCGCCAACATTTTTAACGGTTCTGACATCAGCTGTTTTTCCCACAGCATTCTGTAGTTCTCTGCTGGTTTCGATAATTCCTTGCAGTGGCCACACAGAACTCATGGACCATAATTATGATTATGGGGTTATTAGGGAAGTAATAAATTACAGTTCAGGATCAGGATTAATTTAGAGTTAACTGGATACAACTCAGAATACAGTTCATCAGTCAGGACAACTTGCATACTGTTCTCCTGGTTTCCTGTCTTCAGCCGCTGCTGCTCCTGCTGTACTGTCTCTAGCAGGGTCTTGGCGGTCTTCAGTGTTACAGCTCTCTTCTGGGTCTAGGAGGTTCTCAGCCCAGGGACCTTGAGTCCTAAGGATGTTCTCTGTTCCTGGCTCTTCTTTATGTTTGTGAGGTCCCCCTCAACCTCTGTTGGATTGACTCTTGTAAACCACCAGGATGCCAAAACCCATAATCTTGGTGTGGGCAACAGGTATTTTATTTACATAGTTGCTGTTCAATCCCTGTAAGAGTTTTACATACTTTATATACATAGTCCTGGTCAGTCATTCTGTGGGAGTTACAAGATCATGGCTAGAAAGATAAAAGCAGTTCACCGCACTGCAACTTATTATAATGCCATAAATGAGATCTGCATCATGCTTGGTATAGTAGAGGGTCAGCGAAGAAGAGGAAGACCCTCAACAACATGGATTGACACAGTGACTGCAACAATGGGTTCAAGCATAAGGGTCGTGAGGATAGTGCAGGAGCTGGCAAGGTTTCATTCTGTTGTACATAGGGTTGCTGTGAGTCAGATTTGACTTCGATGGCACCTAACACAACCACATAAATGAGTCGAAAATTTAAAAAACAAACCAAAGCATAACAGAAGGGTTTTAACTGCACATAATTAAAAGTCAATGAAAGATGAGTTCATTGACCAAACTTGAAAAATATGTTGTCCCTGAAAATTCACCTATGTTTAAATCTGATTGTGTGTGTTGATGTACAAGGGATCAAGTTACATAGCTGAACCCACAACCTCAGCCTTAGACTCCTAATTCCCTGGAGGAAATCAGATTCAGGTTTTGCAACCTGGCTAGGCCTGGATGCTTCTCCTGTGCTGGTAGGATTAAATTCCTCCGTCTGTGACCTTGTTGCCCCAAGAAAGAGGCCTGTGGAGCTGTATGAAAAATGCTCAAGTGTCTGCTCTGGAATGCTTTAACCTGTTTTGCTTTATATGCAGATACTCTCAGGGTGGAACATTGCCTTGATTCTGGGAGGAAGTCCTGCCCAGGGAAAGAAGTGAAATCTAAAAACTGTCACTCTAACCTTACTGTACTCTGTCTTCCCATCCTTCTTCCATTTCAGATACCAGGTGTGGTGTAGGGAGAAGTAGTCCAGTCCAGGCACCTTTGGATCATCTTACACATTCTTGCAGTCACAAGGATTTCAACTGCTCTGACAGGCTGTGTGAACCAAACATTTACGTCAAAACTGATGACTGGGGGCCCTGCTTCTATTCTCATCTTTTTTACTGAAGTGGTTTCTTGGGTTTAGAGAGGACATTCACTTAGAATTTCAGAAGCTGGAGCAAGGAAATGGTGAGTACCACAGAGAACTGAGGTATTCTTATCATAAGGGGGTGAGGCCTGATATGAACTGTTGGGGGACCGCTGTGTGCTCTGGGCCCTGTGTTTCCTCAGTGAGGTAAAAGGGTGGCAGAGGAGGCCAAGGGACTGGGTCCTAAGAGGCGTAAGACCCTGCTCCACTGTCACTGTACCCTAAGTCCTGGATGCCTGGGGTCACCTTCTTTAATGTCACTCGCGGAGCTGGCACCGTGTGGCATTACCATCCCCACCCTGGGCCCTGGTGCTCTGTATTAGTGACAGAATCTCCTGACCAAAGCCTGAAGACGGAGCAGCTCTGTCTGAGGAGGCTGAGCCCCAGGTCCTCTGTAGCCATCCTTGTCCCACCATTGCAAACTTGTTTTCATGGCTTCCACAGGAACTGCAGCCTTTTCTGTGCATTTCTAAAACTATAGCTCCACCTGTCACACTATGTGATGGGTAAAAAAGGGTGGAGAAAGTTAATAGGTGAAGGCCTTGACTCTGTTTATGGGGTCCTGGGTGGGGCTTTGTGCTCTCGTGAGGTCACCAAAATAATGACACTGGGGACGGTGATTCCAGCTCAGTCATGTGTGGGTTCTCCAGACCCATCCTTTTTTATAGCGGGGAATGCTTTTGCCTTAAGGGTCCCAGGTGTGTGAGAAGCATGATTCTCTAAGTCCTTGTCTTCCCATGTGTCTGTGCTTTGAGCTGCTATTAAATCCCTGTAATTTTCAACTGATCTCCACAGTCTTGAATTAGAATCTAAAATTAAAGTGTTCTTTCTTTTCTTTTTTTTTGCTGGAGAACCTCAATATACGGGATAGGTGTATTTAAGTTCTTTGGTTTATGTTTTCCATTGGGATAAAATTTCTAGATTGTGTATTTCTACTAAGAATTTTTCAATTGAGTGGATATAAGACTTCTTGAACAATGCCTGTTTTAACTGATGTAAAACTTTCTCTAAAGCTTACTTAAATCTTTAGAAGAATCTTACACTTATATGTAAGAAATCATGCCAGAAGTTCTAATGTGTTAAATAGTTTAGCCATTTTAGGAAGATTCTGCTGGCTGAGATAAACTGGACATACAGATGTTCACGTTCCTGGTCACTAGAGAATAAGCTCTAATTTACAGTATGATTTGCACAAATATATTAGACAATTTAATAGTAGGTACAAATGACTAATTTTAAATGGTTTTGTAGTTACAAATGAGAATCTCTAGTGAAAACATTAAATATTTTATTTGATTTATGTCATATTTAAAGGCATAATTTAGTTTACTTAAACTATGTTTTTGCACTAAATAATACTTTCAAAGCTCAAAATTCAGTGTGAACTTAATAAGGTATACTTTATGAATACTTTTTCCTACTCTTGTTCTCATCCAGCCTATTCCTTTTCCACCATCTTTGAATAGCCCACTTTATTACTTTCTGAAACATCTTGCCAATGCTTACGTAAAAGCAAGGAAATATAAATAGAAATTTTTATTTTCTCTACTTTATTCTACACAGAGTAGCATGTAATTTGTACCTGCTCTTTAACAAATTATCCTGGAGATCTTTTCGTAATATTTTTTGCTGTTGTTGCTGTCAAGTCGATTCCTACTCATGGCGACCCCAGGTGTTCAGAATAGAATGGCACACCATTGGGTTTTCAAGGTTGTGACCTTTGGGAAGTAGATTGCCATGCGTTACTTCAGTGGGTTTATACTGCCAGCCTTTGTTTAATAGTCCAGCCCTTAATCATTGTCACCACCCAGGATTCTTTGATAACAGAAACAATGCATAACAAACAAAAACCCTCCAAACCCGTAGCAGTTGAGTGGATTCCAAATCATGGTGACCCCATGTGTTACAGAGTAGAACTGAGTTCCATAGGGTTTTCTTAGCCTTAATCTTTAGGGAAGCAGAATGCCAGGACTTTCTTCCACAAGACCACTAGGTTAATTCAGACAGTCATTCTTTTGGTTAGTAGTCCAATGCAAACCATTTCTGCCACCCAGAGACCTTCTAAAAGTTATATACAGTGTTTAAATCTAAGTTCTTATAAAACTCCATAATGCTGGATACGCTTGATTTAAGTTTTGTTGTTGTTTTTAACCATATTGCCATGAAGGGGCACTATTATTTCCAATGTTTTGCTTTTACAAAGCTTTCTCTGTGAATATAAACATAAGTTTCTAAGATCCAGGAATCAAAAGTTTAGGTATTAAAGCTTTTGTGAACTTAAGAGAAGTTAAATGAAAATGAAAGGGTTTTCACATGACTTTGTAAAATTACACTTCTTTCAAGTTTTAAACAATGCTTTAAACATTCTATTATCAACTGTATCATAAACAAGGAGTTCAGAAAGTTTTCCTGTATAACCCATTGCCGTCGAGTTGATTCCGACATATAGCATGGTAATAGACCTTGGTCAGTTTTTATGGCCTCCCAGCGTATCCTCCCTGATCTCATCTTCTTCCTGCCTGGAGATTGTTCCTGTGATGTCTAGATGTTGATATGGTGGGATGGTGAATATCCAAAGGTGGTGATCTGAGGTCAAAGGTCCCAGGTCTTGAGATCATTCCTGGTTGATCCATCCTCAGTGGGTGCTCAGGAGCTGTGGCCACTCCTCCAATTGTCCAGCTCTTCGCCCATGCCAGCCCACTGCTTATCCCAAACTTCTGGAATTGGCAGGCCTGAGTCCCTGAGAGGAAGGGCAGGTCGGCTAATGGGGGTGGGGTTTTTTCATCTGCTGTGCTCTACCTTCCCAGTGTCTTCAAAGCAACATTTATGTCCTGTAAGCAGAAGGAAAAATCATTTCCACCTTTTGTGGCAAGGAGACTCTGTCCCCACTGTTGTCCTGTACTCCTTGACTTGGCCATTCTAGCGTGTTCTAGTGAACAGTGTTTGTCATTTCTCTGACTTCAGGTGTTGGTTATTGAGGTTTGATAAATTATATTTAGGTAAAAAGAGAATCTTTTTCAGGTTATTAGCGGGCCCATGCAGCTAATGTAAATAAATCTATGAGTGAATGAATTAATATAAATATAAGTTTATCACAAAGAAAAGTTTTACTTTCAATATGCAGAGTAATGAATCAGGATCCATGCCTTACATGAAAAACAATTCAGAATGGATCAAGGATCTAAATGTGAAAACAAAATCCATAAAATTCTTAGAAGAAAATATAGGGGTGGAACTGTGAAACCTAGTTTTTAACAGTGGATTACCAGAAAGGACAACAGAAGAACAAGCAGCAAAAGTCAGGGAAGATAAATGGGACCTCATAAAAGTTAAATACTTTGACTCATCAAAAGACTTTATCAGACTTCCGACAAAATGGCACTCTAGGCAGAAGTACCACGCCGTCCCTCCACAGCAAAGATCCGAAAAACTAAACCGAACAGAGAAAACAATCCTTAAACCCTAAAACATCAAATGAAGCGATAACTCAGCCAAGCACCAAATGGAGTAAGAAAACTGACAGAGAACGGAGAACAAGGAGAGATTTGTGCAGAGGTCCCCTATCAGCTAATGCAGCGTGGATCCACCATCTTGGACTCCTATCGGAGACCAGCAAATGGGGTACGAGAAAGCAGCTTCACGGAGCTTCCAGCAGGAGACAAAACAACCGGTAATTTGCGATATATGCTTTCCCACCCCCCACCCTTCTTCACCCCCCACTCGGCCGCCTCTGCTTCCCGCGGCCACAATCTCTTGTCTGGGAAGCACTGGCTGCTTGGATTCCACCCACCTGAATGGGCCGGCTCTCTGAGTGTCATTTGTTGGCTGCTGGTGTTGCTTTTTTCCACTTCTTTTGATTTCTTCCTTACCTCTCACCACCTCCCCCTCCTTTCGCTCAAATACCTGGCTCCATGTGCCTTCTTTGCTTCTTCGCGAGGGGCTGCGGAGTTCCGGTAATTTGTGATATACGCTTTTCCACCCCCTACCCTTCTTCACTCACACTCGGCCTCTTCTGCTTCCCGCGGACACAGTCTCTTGTCCAGGAAACACCGGTTGCTTGGATTCCACCAGCCCGCACTAGCTGGCTCTCAGTGCCATTTGTTGGCTGCTGGTGTTACTTTTTTTCCTGCTTCTTTTGATTTCTTCCTTACCTCTCACCACCTCCCCCTCCTTTCACTCAAATACCTGGCTCTGTGCGCCATCTTTGCTTCTTCCTGAGGGGCTGCGGAGCTCCGTTCGAGCATGGAGCTGCTTCCCAGTCTGGGCTGCTGTGCTGGTGGGATCCTGGGGCTTTTGTTCGTTTGTTTGTTTTGAATTGTTTGTTTTCTTTTCCTTTTCTTGCGTTGGGAAACCGTTCTGGCCAGGCGGTGCTGTGTGGCTTGGAACCTACCCCCTCGGCTTGCACAGATGTGCAGAGGGATCCCTGAGGGCATTTCTTTTTTAGTTGGTTTTTTTTCTTTGTTTTTTGGGGGCTTTACGTGTTCTTTTTTTTTTTTAATTTGTTTTCTTTTCTCTCTTTTCTCCTTTTTGTCTTTCTTCATTACTCAGTTTCTCATCTATATCTTCCTTCTCTTTCTGTTCCCTGAATACCTGGCATTGTATACCTGTATGGCTTCTAGCGAGGCTGTACTGCAACACCTGAGAACAACTTCCACAGACCCCATAGCCGAACTGGTGGGATCCCTGGGAACTTTGCTGTACTTTTCCCTATCCGATTTTTATTTATTCATTCTTTTCTTCTTTTTTTCCCTTCCCCTTTTTGTTATTCTCCATTTCATAGTCTTTCATCTCTCCACTCCAATGGCAAGCTCCCCTAGCATTCTTTTTTGTTTGTATGTTTTTGGCTACTGTTCCTCTCTCCTCTCTCCCGTATCCATCTTAGCTTCACACATAACAATCTCCCCGCTACATCCTGCCTACCTGCACCGTGTGCTTAACAGCACACCACCAAGCAGCACAGGCACGGCCTACTGGAACCTGCCCTGCACTGATTACCGACCCCCCCGGTGGCTGTAGGAAGTGCCACAAACAACCTGTCCCAGTAACTCCTCCTCAGCTAGACATGCCCTGTCGTACCATATCTGAGTGACTGACCCTGCCAATTGGAGAAGGAGGTGAAAAGTATTGTGCCCACAGATGAGCAAACAACAAAGAACACACAGCCCGCTGCTCAGACATAGCCAAATTAAAAAAAAGGGACAAAACAAATCTACAATCAATAAATGAGAAAAATAACTACTGAATGCCCCAAAGACAGCAGACAATATCAAAACATTTACAAAAACAGGACAGGATGGTTCCAGTAGGCATCCAAAATAAAACACCAGATGACTTCCCAGTGGAAGAAAAGGCACTAGAAATACCTGATACGGGATTCAAATCTCTAATACTCAGAATTCTCCAAGAGCTGAAGCAAAAAGCAGACAAAAATGAGGAAAGAATAGATAAATTATTGGAAAATACAGACAAAAAATTGGAAGAATTCAGGAAAATAATGCAGGAACAAAATTCCAAAATAAATTTACAACTAGAAAGTATCCGAAAACAACAATTAGAAATCCAAAACATAAACAAGATTTCAGAAATGGACAGTGTCATGGAAGGACTGAGAAGATTTGAAATGGTGGAAGACAGGATCAGTGGAATTGAAGACAAACACTTGGATACGACTCTGAGGAAAACTCAGAAGAAAAAAAAAAAAAGAAAAATGAAGAGACCCTGAGAGTTATGTGGGACATAATCAAAAGCAGAAATTTGTGAGTGATTGGAGTTCCAGAACAGGGAGAAAACAGAAAACAGAGAGGATCATTGAAGGACTGCTGACAGAAAACTTCCCCAGTATCATGAAAGATGAAAAGCTGGCCATCCAGGAAGCTCAATGAACCCCATATAGGACAGACCCCAAAAGAAAATAAGGCATATCATAATCACACTCACCAAAACCAAAGACAATCCTGAGAGCAGCTCATAAAAAACAACAAATCACATACAGAGGAGAAACAATAAGACTAAGCTCAGATTATTCAGCAGAGACCATGCAGGCAGGAAGGCAATGGGATGACATATATAAATCTTGGAAGAAAAAATTGCCAGTCAAGAATAATATATCCTGTAAAACACTCGTTCAGATATGATGGTGAAATTAGGTCATTTCCAGATAAACAGAAATTAAGGGAATATGTAAAAGCCAACCCCAAATTACAAGAATTATTAAAGGGAGTTCTTCGATCTGAGAACAAACAACTTCAGCTCACAGGCAGAATCTAGGATCCAGGATTTTACCATCCAGATACCAATCTAGGAAATGAACTCTCAAGGCCTATCCAAAACCAAAAGAAATACAACGGAATCAGAGCGGTTAATCAGTAAATGACAACAACATCAAAACAATAAAAGAGAATAAATGGCATAGGTATAGAACCTTCTTTCTAATGGAGAGGAAGGCAAGGTGATACCAAGTAATGGTAGACTGCTTCAAACTTAGAAAGATAAGGGTAAAATTCATGGTAACCACAAACTTAACAAACATAAAAAAAAGTGGAAAAACATAAATTCTCAGCAAAAACAAAACCTACAAAAACAAAAGAAATGAAAAAAAATTCCACAAACAGAAGTAACTCAGCACAGGAGAGTAAGAAAAAGAAAGAAAACATCAGCACCACAAAAAAAGCACTACAAAATGACAGGAGCAAACTCACATCTATCAATAATTACACTGAATGTAAATGGACTCAATGCACCCATAAGGAGACGGAGAATGACAGAATGGATAAGAAAATAGGGTCCATCAATATGCTGTCTAGAAGAGACACACCTTAGAAACAAAGATGTGAACTTATTAAAAGTCAAAGCTTGGAAGAAAATATATCAAGCTAAAAACTACCAAAAAAGAGCAGGAGTGGCAATACTAATTTCAGATGAAATAGACTTTAAAACAAAATCCGCCATAAAAGACAAAGAAGGACACTATATAATGATTAAGGGGACAATCCATTATGAAGACATAACCATAATAAACATCTACGCACCCAATGACAGAGCTCCAAAATACATAAAACAAACTCTAACAAAACTGAAAAGAGAAATTGATAGTTCCACAATAATAGTAGGAGATTTCAACACACCACTCTCAGTAAAGGACAGTACAACT
>NW_004444058.1:8423483-8461888 GCF_000243295.1 Trichechus manatus latirostris
AGATAAGCTAGATAACTGGGATCTTCTAAAAATCAAACACTTATGCTCTTCAAAAGACTTCACCAAAAGAGGAAAAAGAGAACCTACAGACTGGGAAAAAATTTTTGGACAGTACAAGTCAGCAAAAGTCTAATCTCCATAATCTACAAGAAAATCCAACACTTCTACAACAAAAAGACAAATAATCCTATTAAAAAATGGGCAAAAGAAATGAACAGACACTTCACAAAGAAGACATTCAGATGGCTAACAGACACATGAGGAAACGCGATCACTAGCCATTAGAGAAATGCAGATTAAACTCACAATGAGATACCATCTCACCCCGGTATTACTGGCATGAATGAACAACACTGGAAATAACAAATGTTGGAGGGGCTGCGGGGAGATCGGAACTCTTATGTACTGGTGGTGGGAATGCAAAATGATACAACCATTTTGGAAAATGATATGGCGCTTCCTCAGCAAGCTAGAAATAGACATATCATTCGATCCAGCAATCCCACTCCTAGGAATATATCCTAGAGAAATGAGTTGTCACTCGAATAGACATATGCACACCTATGTTAATGGTAGCATTGTTCACAATAGCAAAATGACCAAAACAACCTAGATTCCCATCAACAGATGAATGGATAAACCAACTATTGTACATACACACAATGGAGTACTATGCAATGAGGAAGAACAACGATGAATCTGTGAAGCATCTCATAACGTGGATGAAACTGGAGGACATTATGCTGAGTGAAATAAGTCAATCACAAAGGCAAAGATTGTATGAGACTTCTATTATAAAAACCCATGAAAAAGTTCACACACAAAATGTAACAATCTCTGTTGGTTACCAGGGATGGGGGGAATACTAAATAGGCAATAGATAAGTGGTATGTTGGGTGAAGGTGAAGGGTGAGACAGTACACAATACAGGGAAAACCAGCACAGCTTGTACAAGGAAAGGTCACGGAAGCTCCATAGACACGTTCAAACTTCCTGAGGGAGTGAATTACTGGGTGGAGGGCTGTTGGGACCATGGTCTCGGGAACATCTAGCTCAGTTGGCATAACACAGTTTATAAAGACAATGTTCTACATTCTACGTTGGTGAGTAGCGTCTGGGGTCTTAAAAGCTTGTGAGCGGCCATCTAAGATACTCCACTGGTCTCATCCCTTCGGGAGCAAGGGAGAATGAAGAGAACAGGATACAAGGGAAAGATTAGTCCGAAGGACTAATGGACCACAGCTACCAAGGCCTGCACCGGACTGAGTCCAGTACAGCTAGATGGCGCCCAGCTACCACCGCTGACTGCTCTGACCAGGATCACAACAGAGGGTTCTGGACAGAGCTGGAGAAGGATGTAGAACAAAATTCTAACTCACAAAAAAAAAAAAGACCAGATTTACTGGCCTAAAGGAGACTGGAGAAACCCCAAGAGTATGGCCCCCAGACACCCTTTTAGCTCAGTGGTGAAGTCATCTCCGAGGTTCACCGTTCAGCCTGGGAGTGGACAGCCCCATAAAAGCAAATGGGGCTAATGAGGTACAGCAGTCCAGGGACAAGGGCCGGAAGGCAGAAGGGGACAAGGAAGCTGGTAGGGAACCGAAGGTTGAGTAAGAATAGTGTTGATGTGTTGTGAGGTTGTGTTGTGAGGTTGTTAACCGTTGTCATAGGGCAACATGTGTACTAACTGTTAAATGAGAAACTATTTTGTTCTGTAAACCTTCATCTAAAGTGAGGATAGAAACACAATTGGAAGAGCGTAGTCGATGTCATTGAACTGTGTATGTAGAAATTTTTCAAATGGTGTATCTTTGGCTATGTATATTTTCACCAAAAAAAAAATGTCGAGAAGGGAAAGGGTTTACATGTTGTGGGGTTGTTAACCAATGTCATAAAACAATATGTGTAGTACTGTTTCATGAGAAAGTATTCTGTAGGCTTTCACCTGAAGTGCAATGAAAAAAAAAAAAGACTTTATCAAAAAAGTGAAAAGACAACCTACAGATTGGGAAAAATTTTCCAGGAACCAAATATCTGATAAGGGTCTAATATCCAAAATATATTAACAAATCTATAACAGAAAGATGAACAACCCAATTTAAAATAAGTAATTAAATACTGGCAATGATACGGAAAAATTGGAACTTTTATCCATTTGTTACTGGGAAGGCAAACTGGTACAGCAACTATGGAAAACAGCTTGGAAATTTCTCAAAAAGTTAAGCCAGACTACCCTATGAGCCAGCAATTCCACTCGTAGGTATATAACCAAGAGACTTTAAAGTAGTGAAGGAAACAGACACGTACACCAATATTCATGGCAGCACTGTTCAGAAAAGCTAAAATTTGAAAACAACCTAAATGTGACTGAACAGATGAATAGAACAACAAAGTGTGCCACCTACATAGAATGCAATAGTACTCAGCCATAGAGAGAAATAATCTTGAAACATTCTGTCCAGGTATGGACCAGTAGCTTGCAGTTTGCCTCCAAAATTGGAGGGTGCCGCGAGAGCAAAGAGGCAGGCAACTCCAGTATGACTGTGAAGGAATTTTATTAGGTAGACTTAGCGTATGAGGGGGTCCCTGTTAGCTGCAGGACCAAAGCAGATGTCTGCACCCTGCAGTGGGAGGGCAGAGGTTTTATAGTGGCAGTGGACAGTAATGGCTACCTGCCAGGGATTTACATAAGGAAGACTCAGGAAATAGTAATGAGGTAGTGGACCACATGAGGGCACTCACATTCAGCCTTGCAAAGCCTGTTTCCCCTTCAGTCCACTCTCCAGTCCAGTTCTCACAATCTGGCATGCTCCCCTTCTTGTGCCGCAGTCTGAGGGACCCTGTTCCTTCCCTGATGGGAAAAGATGGAGAAGTGGGGTTGGCCAGATGCCACATGGTGTCCACGCATATGCAAGAGAAAGTTACTGTATGCCCAGAACAGTGGGAAGGTTTCTCTGATAAGGAGAAGAAACTGGGAGAGAGAAGACGACCCAATTCCCAGCCTCCTTATCAGAGAATGCTCTGGGCCCAAGTCCTTTACTTTAGGGATCCTGGACGGGAAGTATAAAGGCAGACCATTACCCCAACATGCTACAATATGGATAAACCTTGAAAACATTATGCTGAGTGAAACAAGTCAATCACAAAAGGACAAATACTATCTCATTTATATTAAATAACAAGAAAAGGTAAATGTACAGAGACTAAAGGAGTCATTCTATAGGAAGCAGTGAGTGACTGATTATGGTGATGGGAAATTTGGCAATGATAATGGGTGGTGGTTGCACAGCATGATCAATGTGATTGATATCACAAAACAGTACACTTGAAAAATGTTGACTTCTCAAATGTTATACATATGTATATTTTATATATTTTTATTGATTTAGGTGGAAGTTTACATAGCAAATTAGTTTCTCACTAAACAGTTAATACACATTATTTTGTGACATTGGTTGCCAACCCCGTGATGTGTCAGCACTCTCCCCTTCTGCACCCTAGGTTCCCTGTTAGAGACTATATCCTTCTCCCCATTAGCCAGGACAAAGTCTTAATAGCCTCCCAGAACTGTGAGTATGGCCAGGAAATGTAACATCCAGAGATGGGGAGAAAAGATCTACAAATGACATACCTGATAAAGAACTTGTGTCCAAATGTACACAGGACTCTTAAAACTAAAATAACAAAACAAGCAACTCAATTGAAAAACTGCATAAAAGATCCTAACAGATGCTCCATCAAAGAAAATATATGAATAGCAAATGAGTATATAGATTCACATTGTTAGTCTTTAAAGAAATGCAAATTCAAATCACAATAAAACATCACTAACACCCAATACAAACCTGTTACCATCAGTTCAAACTTATAGCAACCCAGTATCACCACACACCTATTAATAATTACTAAATACCAACATCTCCAAATGCTGATGATGATGAAGAGCAACAAGAACCTTATTCAGTGGTTGGAATGCAAAATAGTACAGCCGCTTTGGAAATTTGCCGTTTTTTATAGTTAAACATACACTTGTTACATGACTCATCCATTCCACTCCAAGATATTTACTCAAGTGAACGGAAAATTTATGTTTATACAAAATTCTGTATGCAAATGTTTATAGCAACTTCATTCCTAATCATCAAAACTAAAACAATCAACATGTCCTTCAAGAAGTGAGTGAATTAACATACGTTGGTGCATGATTACAATGGAATACTACTTAGCAATAAAGAGAACACAGTTTACACAAGCACTGACATGAATCTTAAATGCATTTTTGTAAGGATGTACATATTTTGTAGTTCCATTTATACAACATTCTAGAAAAAGGAAAACTATAGGGATAGAGGAAACCCTGGTGGTGTAGTAAAGTGCTATGGCTGCTAACCAAAAGGTCAGCAGTTCCAATCCATCAGGCGTTTCTTGGGAACTCTATGGTGCAGTTCTACTCTGTCCTGTAGGGTCACTATGAGTTGGTATGGACTCAACGGCAACGGATATAGGGATAGAAAACAGATCAGGGATGGAGGAGGGGTTGACTACAATGGTGCCACACAAGGGCACTTTAAGGTGACAGAACTGTTTTGTATGGTGCTATCTTGATGTTTACATGACTAATTTTTTTGTCAAAACCATAGTATTATACATTACAAAGAACTATTATGTGCAAATTAAAAAAATTATCCAGGGTATTTGTGAATCTCAGGATGGAAATTAGACTGTGACAGTTGAATCTAATTGTATTACAGATGTCTGATATTATCTCTCTCACACTGGTTAGGGAGAAGGCGGCTGTCCTAAAGAACTTCGGAAACCATGTGTTCTTCTGGAAACTGTAAGGCCGAATACAAAAAGAGCTGTACAGAAACACGGAGCTTTGTTGTTAAGTCCTGTCGAGTCGGTTCCGACTGATCAACCCTATGTACAACAGAACAAAACACTGCCTGGTCCTGCGCCACCCTCACAATCATTGCTATGCTTGGGCCTATTGTTGCAGCCAGTGTGTCAGTCCATGTCGTTTAGAGTCTCATTTTCGCTGACCTACTTTACCAAGCATGATGTCCTTCTCCAGGGACTGGTCCCTCCTGATAACATGTCCAAAGTATGTGAGACGAAGTCTTGCCATCTTTGCTTCTAAGGAGCAATCTGGCTGTACTTCTTCCAAGTCAGATTTGTTCTTCCGGCCGTCTATGGTATATTCAATATTCTTTGCAAACATCATAATTCAAAGGCTTCTTCATTCTTGTTTATTGTCCAGCTCTCACATGCATATGAGATGATGGAAAACACCATGGCTTGGGTCAGGCACACGTTGGTCTTTGTTTTCTTTTTTGGACAAAAAAAGGTTTTTGTGAAATTATAACTATTGATTCAGGGATGAGAAAAGGACATATGAATTATCTCAGAGAACACATGATTTTTTAAAGAGCAAATAAGGCTGTTTCTCAGGGTAAGATATCTTAACAGGTTCATTAAAAACCCAGGGTTTTTTCTATTTAGTGAGTGCTCACCACATCAGGATTTCCTTTTCTGTAGTGAAAAACAGAGCGAAGTACTGAGATTTATTAAAGGGCTCCAAAACGTAAGCATCCTTCTAGGAATTTGGAGGTATAAAAAGAAATTGTATGTTATATCTGAAAGTTGAAAGTATGTAGTGGGGATAAAAATTAACATTTTGCTTGTGATACTATTTTTAATGAATAATGCTTCATTCAAAATGAGACGTGTCTCCTCCAGGTAGGTGAGGGAGTCTTTAAACTGATCCAAAATCAGTACCACCACAAACACAGAGTCCCATTCCCAGAGCCTCTGCCTTAGGCCGTCTTCCTGGGTCTTAGTCACATGCTGTCTTTCCTGGTCTCATGAGAGCTGAGCTCTTCCTTGGAAAGGCCTGGCAGTGAGGATGTGATGTCACTAGACCTGAGCTCATCTTTGTCAGACCTGGCAGTGAGGATGAGATGCATTAGAGCTGAGATACATCCTTGGAAAAGCCTGGTAGTGAGGATGTGATGTCACTAGAGCTGAGATACGTCTTTGTCAGGCCTAGCCGCACATTAGTCTTTAAAGTGGTATCTTTGCTTTTGAAGTCTTTAAAGAGGTCTTTTGCAGATTTGCCCAATGCAGTGCGTCATTTAATTTCTTGACTGATGCTTCCATGGGCGTTGATTGTGGATTTAAGTAAAATGAAATCCTTGACAACTTTATTCGCGTCATTTATCATGATATTGCTTATTGGTCCAGTTGTGATAATTTCTGTTTTTTATGTTGAGGTGTAATCCATACTGAAGGCTTTGGTCTTTGATCTTGATGAGTAATTGCTTCAAGCCCTCTTCATTTCCAGCAAGCAAGGTTGTGTCATCTGCATAACTCAGGTTGTTAATGAATCTTCTTCCTGTCCTGATGCCGTGTTCTTCTTCATATACTCCGGCTTCTTGGATAATTTGATCATACAGATTAAGTATGGTGAAAGGATACAACCCTGACACACACCTTTCTTGACTTTAAACCGTGGAGTATCCTATTGTGTTCAAATGACTGTCTCTTGGTCTATATATAGGTTCTTCATGAGCACAGTTAAGTGTTCTGGAATTCCCATTCATTGCAATGTTATCTGTAATTTGTTATGAGCCACACAGTGGAATGCCTTCGCATAGTCAATGAAGCACAGGTAAACATCTTTCTGGTATTCTCTGCTTTCAGCCATGATACATTTGACATCAGCTATGATATCCCTTGTTCCACGTCCTCTTCTGAATCCGGCTTGAATTTCTGGCAGCTCCCTTTCCATGTACTGCTGTAACCACTTTTGAATGATCTTCAGCAAAAGTTTACATGTGTGCGATATTAATGATACTGTTGGACAATTTTCGCATTCTGTTGGATCACCTTTCTTTGGAATGGGTACAGATATGGATCTCTTCCAGTTGGTTAGGTAGCTGTCTTCCAAATTTTTTTACACAGATGAGTGAGCACTTTCAGGGCTTTATCTGTTGAAACATATCAATTGGTATTCTGTCAATTCCTGGAGCCTTGTTTTTTGCTTCTGCATTCAGTGCAGCTTGGACCTCTTCCTTCAATACCATTGGTTCTTGATCATATGCAATATCCTGAAATGGTTGTAGGTCAACCAATTATTTTTGGTACAGTGACTGTATTCCTTCCATCTTCTTTTGATGCTTCCTGCATCGTTTAATATTTTCTCCATAGAATCCTTCATTATTGCAACTCAAGGCTTGAATATATTCTTTAGTTCTTTCAGCTTAAGAAATGCCAAGAGTGTTCTTCCTTTTTGGTTGTTTATCTCCAGGTCTTTCCACATGTCAGTAGGATACTTTTGTTTTCTCGAGCTGCCCTTTGAAATTTTCTGTTCAGCTATTGTACTTCATCATTTTTTCCTTTCACCGTATTTACTCTGCGTTCAAAGGCAGCTTTCAGAGTCTTTTCTGACATCCATTTTTGTCTTTTCTTTCTTTCGTTTTTAATGGCTTCTTGCTTTTTTCGCGTATGATGTCCTTGAAGTAATTCCACGATTTGTCTGGTCTTCGATCATTAGTTTTCCACACACAAATCTATTCTTGAGATGGTCTCCAAATTCAGATGGAATGTACTCAAGGTTGTACTTTACCTCTCACGAAATTGTTCTAATTTTCTTCAACTTGAACTTGCATAGGAGCAATTGATGTCTGGCCTTGTTCTGACTGATGATATTGGGTTTTTCCATTGTCTCTTTCCACAGATGTAGTTGATTTGATTCCTTTATATTCCATCCAGTGAGGTCCACGTGTATAGTTGCTGTTTATGTTGTTGAGAAAAGGTATTACATTGAAGAAGTTGTTGGTCTTACAATATTCTATCATGCGATCTCTGGCATTGCTTCTGTCACCAAGGCCATATTTTCCAACGACCAATCCTTCTTTGTTTTCAACTTTCACATTCTCATCACCAATAATTATCAATGTATCTTGATTGCATATTTGATCAATTTCAGACTGCCTAAGTGGGTAAAAATTTTCAATTTCTTCATTTTTGGCCTCAGTAGTTGGTGCGTAAATTTGAGTAATAGTTGCATTAACTGGTCTTCGTTGTTGGCGTATGGATATTATCCTTTCATTGACAGTGTTGTACTTCAGGATAATTAAGAATAAAAAAGATAAAATTTTATTTTCTTGTTAACGTTCTTCCCTTTTTTATACATTGGAGTTTCTTACCTGTATCAGCTTCCTTCTCTTCTATGAAGAATTTCCTTTAACGTATCTTGCTAGACATATATACTGGCAAGAAATTCCTTCAAAATAGGTTTGTCTGAGAATGTCTATAGTTTTACAGGAAAATCTTGCTGTATGCAGAATTCCATTTTGGTGGTTTTTTGTTTTTGTTTTTTTGGTCATTATTTTACTATCTTCTTGATTCTGTGGCTTCTGAAGGCCAGTCTACTGTACTTTGTAATCTTGCTGCTGTGTAGGTGAGGTGTGTTTTCTCCTCTGGCATCTTTCAGTATATAGTTTCTTTGATTTTACGTAGTTCAAATATGATAGTGTATAGATTTTTGCATTTATCCTGTTCATTGATGTCTGAACTCATTTCTATGGTTTGGTATCTATCATTAATTTTGTAAAATTATCAGTCATTTATTCAAATTTTTAGTTTTTCTCTTCTACTTCTGGTATTCTCATTACATGTTATACCTTTTGTTTCACAGTTCTTGGATATTCTCCTCCTCCCTTTTTTTCATTTTTTCTCTCCGCATTTCCGTTTTGGATGTCCCTCGACCTATTTTTAAGCTATTCCCTTAGCCATGTTCAATCTATTGCTGATGTCATTAAAAACATACCTCATTTTATTGCTTTTGATTTCTAGGATTTTCTTTTGATTTTTATTAACAGTTTCCATCTCTCTGCTGACATTACTCATCTGGTTATTGCATGTGGTGCACATTTTCCATTGCAGCTTTATCATATGAATAATAGTTTACACTTCCAGTGTAATAATTCCAAAATCACTTCCGTATGTGAATCTGATTGTCAAGCTTGCTTTGTTAGTACAAAGTGAAAAGCTGTAAGTCCTTTAGTGATTCCCAGTTATTAATTTCTTGTCCCCCCACATCAGTTTATTGTACTCTGGGGGCTTGTGTGTTGCTGTGATGCTGGAAGCTATGCCACCGGTATTCAGATAGCAGGGTCACTCATGTTGCACAGGTTTCAGCTGAGCTTCAGACTGACAGACTAGGAAGAAGGACCCATAGTCTACTTCTGAAAACCTTATGAACAGCAGTGGAACATTGTCTGATATAGTGCAGATGAGCCCCCAAGGTTGGAAGTCACTCAGATATGACTGGAGAAGAGCTACCTCCTCAAAGTAGTCAATGAAGTGGATGGAGTCAAGCTTTTGGACCATCATTTGCTGATGTGGCATGACTCAAAACGAGAATATCTGCAAACATCCATTAATAATCAGAAAGTGGAAAGTAGGAATTATGAATCTAGGAAAATTGGAAATCGTCAAAAATGAAATGGAATGCGTAAACATCAATATCCTAGGCATTAGTGAGCTGAAATGGACTGGTATTGGAATTTTGAATCAGACATTCATATGTTCTACTATGCCAAGAATGACAACTTGAAGAGGAATGGTGTTGCATTCATTGTCAAAAAGAACATTTCAAGATCTATCCTCAAGTACAGCTCTGCTAGTGGTGGATACACCTACAGGGAAGACCAGTTAATACAACTGTTACTCAAATTTACACAATAAGCACTAAAGCCAAAAATGAAGAAATTGAAGATTTCTACCAACTTCTGCAATCTGAAATTGATCAAACATGTAATCAGAACGCGTTGATAATTACTGATGATTAGAATGTAAAAGCGGGAAACGAGGATTTGTAGTTGGAAAATATGGCCTTAGAGATACAAACGATACCAGAGATTGCATGATTGAATTTTGCAAGACAAAGATTTTTTCATTATAAATAGCTTTCTTCAACAACATGAAGGGCAACTATACACATGAAATATGGGAATGAAAGTGACTACATCTGTGGAAAGAAACGATACAAAAGCTCAGTATCATCATCAGAACAAGGCCAGAGGCCGACTGTGGAACAGCCCATCAATTGCTCATATGTAAGTTCAAGTTAAACCTGAAGAAAATTAGAAGAATTTCATGAGAGCCAAAGTACGACCTTGAGTATATCCCATCTGAATTTAGAGACCATCGCAAGAATAGATTTGACTCATTGACGCTAATGACCAAAGACCAGATGAGTTGTGGGATGACATCAAGCATATCATGAATGAAGAAAATAAAAGGTGATTAAAAAGACAGGAAAGAAAACACCAAAATGAATGTCAGAAGAGACTCTGAAACTTGCTCTTCAACATCGAGTAGCTAAAGCAAAGGGAAAAAAATGAAGTAAAAGAGGTGAACAGAAGATTTCAAAGAGTGGCTCGAGAAGACAAACCAGATTATTATAATGACTTGTGCAAAGAGCTGGAGATAGAAAACCAAAAGGAAATAACACGCTCTGCATTTCTCAAGCTGAAAGAACTGAAGAAAAAATTCAAGCCTCGAATTGCAACAGTGAAGGATTCTATGGGGAAAATATTAAATGATGCAGGAAGCATCAAAAGAAGATGGAAGGAATACACAGAGTCATTATACCAAAAAGAATTGGTTGACATTTAACCATTTCAGGAAGTAGCATATGATCAGGAACCAATGGTACTGAAGGAAGAAGTCCAAGCTGCACTGAAGGAATTGGCAAGAAACAATGCTCCAGGAATTGATGGAATATCAATTGAGATATTCCAGCAAATGGATGCAGCGCTGGAAGTGCTCACTCACCTGTGCCAAGAAATCTGGACGACAGCTACCTGGCCAACCAACTGGAGAAGATCCATATTTATGTCTATTCCCAAGAAAGGTGATCAAACTGAATGCAGAAATTATCGAACAATATCAATATCACACACAAGTAAAATTTTGCTGAAGATCATTCAAAAGCGGCCGCGGCAGTATATCGACAGAACTGCCAGAAATTCAGGCCGACTTCATAAGAGGATGTGCAACCAGGGATATCATTGCTGATGTCAGATGGATCCTGGCTTAAAGCAGAAAATACCAGAAAGATGTTTACGTGTGTTTTATTGACTATGTAAAGGCACTCCACTATGTGGATCACAACAAATTATGGATAACACTGTGAAGGATAGGAATTCCAGAATAATTCATTACGCTCATGAAGAACCTGTACATAATTTAAGAGACAGTTGTTCAGACAGAACAAAAGGGATACTGCATGGTGTAAAGTCAGGAAAGGTGTTCATCAGGGTTGTATCCTTTCACCATATCTATTCAGTCTATATGCTGAGCAGATAATCTGAGAAGCTGGAGTCTATAAAGAAGAACGGGGCATCAGGATTGGAGAAAGACTCATTAACAACCTGTGTTATGCAGATGATACAAACTTGTTTGCTGAAAGTGAAGAGGACTGGAAGCACTTACTGATGAAAATCAAAGATCACAGCCTTCAGTATGGATTACACCTCAACGTAAGAAAGCAAAAATCCTCACGACTGGACCAATAAGCAACATCATGATAAATGGAAAAAAGAATGAACTTGTCAAGGATTTCACTTTACTTGGATCTACAATCATCACCCATGGAGGCAGCAGTCAAGAAATCACAAGATGCATGACATTGGGCAAATCTGCTGCAAAAGACCTCTAAAGTGTTGAAAAGCAAAGATGTCACCTTGAAGACTAAGGTGTGCTTGACCCAAACGATAGTATTTTCAGTTACGTCATATTCACGCAAAAGCTGGACAGTAAGGAGACTGAAGAATTGACGTCTTCAAATTGTGTTAGCAAAGAATGTTGAATATACCATAGACTGCCAAGAGAACGAACAAATCTGTCTTGGAAAAAGTACAACTAGAATGCTCCTTAGTAGCAAGGATGGGAAAGACTATATCTTACATACTTTGGCCATGTTGTTAGGAAGGATCAGTCCCTGGAGAAGTACATCATGCTTAGTAAAGTACAGGGTCAGTGAAAAAGAGGAAGACCCTCAGTGAGATGGATTCATATAGTGGCTGCAACAATGGGCTCAAGCATAACAGTGATTGTGGGCATGATGCAGGACTGGGTATCTCAATCTGCTTGCACCCTTTGCTTCATTTGTTGAGTGTTCTGATAGGTCTTACAGAAGGGGGTGATTTTTTTTCCACAAGGAAATGACCTAAATGTGGAAATAGATATTTCATTGGCCTAGGATTTCTTTCCCTTCTGCTATGCGTTCTAGCTGTTCTGTATCATAAGTATAGATATGAATAAGACTGGAATTGATCAAACTGGAGAGATAAGCTCAGTGTGTTAGAAATATTGTTAAATCTATGAAATAAGATACTGTTAGGAGATAAATGCAAACAGTAAAGGGATGAGCCTAATGTTCAAACTCTGAAGGGAACACCAAATGATGTGAGATCTCTATAAATTCTTGGTTCCTGAGAACTGTCTGCCTCACCCATCCTTTTGCACACATTGGAGAATGTGGTACCTTGCTTATCCAGAATATATATGATGTTTTAGGACTCAGTGGTATTCGAAGATGTGGCCATGGACTTTACTCAGGAAGAGTGGGCTTTGTTGGATTTTTCTCAGAGGAAACTCTACAAAGATGTAATGGTGGAAACCTTCAGGAACCTGGATTCAGGTAAGAATGGATTCATTATTCTTATTTAGTTCTTTAAGATAAATATATTATTCTCTTTGACCTTATAGAATTTGGATTGAGGAATAGGAATATATTGGCAAACAGACGTTTTCACTGCCCTCTTGGAGCTTAGATTCTAGCAGTTTCCCCATAAAAGTAAAAATCTTATGTATTAAACTTCTCTTTTTTCTCTGGTGGTTAAAATCTTGATACTCTGTAAGTGCTTAAGCGTGAGCATTAGCTGCAGTGGTCAGTTTTGGGGCAATGAAAGATTTGTGCATTAATACCATGTTAAAGTTTTACTATGTAACCAATTTGATACGATTATTTTTCTGTGTTGGACCTCTTTAGAGTTTTACTGTGTATATTACCATTTGACATGATTATTTTTCTGCGAATAAAACCACAACTGTCTTATTTCTAGAGACCCTAGAGACGGAAGCATTGGCACAATTTGCCCCTCTGTCTGCCCTAATGATCTTTCCTGATTAGCAGCATATCAGCCACCGTATTTTTTCTTTGAAGCAAGAGAAAGATATGAGAGTGGAGATAGGACTTATTTGACCCCCAACGTGCCTGGGAGCAAAGGAAGGCAAGAATACTTTGAAGGAACAGCCCTACTGGGTGGCATTACATTAGAAGAAATCAACTCAAAAAAGTCTCTTTTGCTTTGAAGGGGCTGAACTTCCACACATATGTGAGCTCACTTTTTTTATTTTTCATCAATCCTCTTATGTCTTCTGTGTTTCCGGGAAAAGACCTTCCTCATTTCCTCTTTTAAAATTACCGTTACACACTTCCATTGTTTGCAAAACCTTTTTGTTTTGTTGTCCTAATATCACCCTAGTTTAGTCACTAACAGGAGACCTGATGGCACAGTGGTTAAGGCTTTTGGCTCCTGAGAAGTTGCAGTTCAAACCTATGAGCTTCTCCACAGGAGAAAGATGTGGCAGTCTGCTTCCATAGTAATTACAGCCTTGGAAACCCTATGGGGCAGCTACTGTATCCTATAAGATTGCTGTGAGTCAAAATTGACTCAACGCCAGTGGTGTTTGGCTTGGTTTCTACTCACTGTCTTTGTCTTCTAGTGCTGCTATAACAGAAATAACAAGTGGATGGCTTTAACAGACAAGTTTATTTCCTCACAGAAAAGTAGGCTAAAAGTCCAAATTCAGGGTGTCAGCTCCAGGGGAAGTCTTTCTGTCTCCATCGGCCTTCTCATCATCAGTCTTTCCCCTGACTGGGAGTTTCTCCGCGCAGGGACCCTGGGTTCAAAGGATGCGCTCTTCTCCTGGTACTGCTTTCTTGGTGGTATGAGGTCCCCAACTCAGCTTGCTTCCCTTTCATCTCTTGAGAGATAAAAAGGTGGTGCAGGCCACACCCGAGGGAAACTCACTTTACATTCGATCAGGATGTGACCTGGGTAAGGGTGGAGTTGCAATCCCACCCAAAGCCTCTTTAATATAAAATTACTATTATAAAATTGACGGCAACCACACAATACTGGGACTCATGGCGTAGCCAAACTGATACACACATTTTTGGGGGAACATAATTTAATCCATGACCCCCACCATCACTCTCAATCATCATGGAATTATTTCCTAGTAAATTTCTTACTCTTTCGACCTTTATCAAAATCTTGGAAGAGCCAGCTGCTGCAGTCTTTCTTTCCTCACAGGTGCCTTGTTCCTCATAATATTTTCTTACTGTTTTGTTTCATATTATGAACTACGAAACCACTTAAAATTATTGTGTCAGTTTCTCATCAGGATAATAATGGACAAAAGTTATCCATTGAACACATAATAGTGCGATTCATGGAGAATGATTCCTGCTCGCCTGTGGTAGGAGAAATCTGTGAATTCCTTGACTATGAAAATCAGCACAAAAACCAGGAAAGGCGTTTCAGGTATCATACATGTGACAGTAAGCAATGCCTTAGGAGACAGTCTTAATGTGTCAAGACATTTTTGTGCGTGTAGATGTGTGTGTAGAACTTTAAAATTATGAGTTCACCTTATTTTCACAATATTTCCATAAATGTCTATCAGATATTGAGTATTTGAGGCATGTTTTACCTGTATACAATTATCATAAAGCCCCATTATTTATAAACTGAAAGTAATAGTAACATTCTGAGATGGTTGAACCTATGCAACATGAGACAATGCCGGGCAGAAAATGCATATTCAGTGTATGCTAATTATGAAGTGGTAAAGAAAAAATTAATTCTAACAACATACTCCCTGTTTTCAACAGAAAATATATGTTAGAGAGCCTCGGAGCAAGTAAACAAGATAAAGTAACGAAATATAAAGAAGGTAATCAGTGTGGAAAAACTTTCAGCCAGATTGAAAATCTTACTAGGCTCAAAAGAACTGCTGGAGTAAATGCTTCTGAATGTTCTGAGTGTGGAAAAGCCTTCAAGGATCATACATTTAAGCATCACATCAGCTCTCACACTGGATACAAAGCTTATTATTGTAAGGGATGTGAAGAAGCCTGCAGTTGGCCTTCTTTCATAAAACCTTATTTGAGAACACTTACTGGAGAGAAACTTTGTAAGGATTGTGGGGAGCCCTGTTGTTCCTCATCGCTAACTAAACATATAAGAACTCACAGTAGAGAGAGGCCTTATGAATGCAAGGAATGTAGTAAAGCTTTTAGTCAATCCTCAGACCTCATTACCCATATGAGAACTCACAGTGGAGAGAGGCCTTATGTATGTAAGGAATGTGGCAAAGCCTTTAGTTTTTCTTCAAGCCTCACTATCCATATAAGAACACACAGTAGAGAGAGGCCTTACGAATGTAAGGAATGTGGGAAAGCCTTTAGACATTCTTCAAACCTCACTATACACATGAGAACTCACAGTGGAGAGAGGCCTTATGAATGTAAGGCATGTGGGAAAGCCTTTAGTCGTTCCTCATTCCTCTGTAACCATATAAAGATTCACAGTGGACAGAGGCCTTATGAATGTAAGGAATGTGGGAAAGCATTTAAGCAGGCCTCATCCCTAATTCAACATAGAAGAACACACAGTGGAGAGAGGCCTTACGAATGTAAAGAATGTGGGAAAGCCTTTAGTCGGTCCTCACACCTCACTCAACATGAAAGAACACACAGTGGAGAGAGGCCTTATGAATGTAAGGAATGTGGGAAAGTCTTTGGTTGCCTCCCATACCTCACTAGACATATGAGAACTCACAGTGGAGAGAGGCCTTATGTATGTAATGAATGTGGGAAATCATATAGTCGGTCCTCAACTCTCTCTTATCATATAAGAACTCACACTGGAGAGAGGCCTTTTGCATGTAAGGAATGTGGGAAAGCCTTTACTTGTTTCTCACGCCTGACTGCACATGTACGAACTCACAGTGGAGAGAGGCCCTATGAATGTATTCAGTGTGGGAAAGCCTTTAGTTGTTTCTCACAGCTCACTAGGCATATGAGAACTCACAATGGAGAGAGGCCTTATGAATGTAAGGAATGTGGGAAAGCCTTTAGTCAGTCCTCAACCCTCTCTGGCCATATAAGAACTCACAGTGGAGAGAGGCCTTATGAATGTAAGGAATGTGGAAAAGCTTTTAATCATTCCTCATATCTCACTATACATAAAAGAGCTCACACTGGAGATAGACCTTATGTATGTAAGCAATGTGAGAAAGCCTTTAGTCGTTCCTCACAGCTCACTAGGCATATGAGAAGTCACAGTGGAGAGAGGCCTTATGAATGTTAGGAATATGGGAAAGCCTTTAGTCCTCAACCCTCTCTGGCCATGTAAGAACTCACAGTGGAGACAAGCTTTATGAATGTAAGGAATGTGGAAAAGCCTTGCCACTCCTCACATCTTACTGTACATAAAAGAGCTCACACTGGAGAGAGACCTTATGTATGTAAGGAATGTGGGAGAACCTTTAGGCAGTCGTCACACCTCACAACACATACAAGAATTCACAGTGGAGTGAGGCCTTTTGATTAAGAGAATGTGCAAAAAGCCTTTGCTATTCCTTCTTATCTCGAGGAACACAAAAGTCATGGTGGAGAGATATGAATGTAAAGATTGTGAAGAAGTCTTATTTTTCATGCCTTTCTAAACATATAAGAACTCACACTGGAGAGAGACTTCATGTACGTAAGGAATGAGAGAAACTCTTCAGTTCTCTTTCAGCCTTTTGGAGACATGTGGAAGGCTTACCAGAAAGAAAATACATGTGTAAGTAGTGTTGGAAAGCTTCAGTCATCCCTTATCTTTTTTAAAAACAAAAAATACATGGGATAGAAACCAAGTAATGTAAAAAAAGCTTTATGGGAAAGGTTTTGTTATGCCCCTCATACTATCCAAGATTGTGAAGATTCACACATATGGGAAAGCCTTAACTATACTTCTATTAAATACGTGATGTATCACATTTGAGGTAAGTCACATATATGTAAGGAACATGGAAACATCTACGAGTGTCCGGAATTCTTACAAAATGTAATTTATTACACTGTGGATTGACCCTATGAATGTAAAAGACAAGGGAAACCCTCATTGTCCATTCTTAGGACCCCTATGAGACATCACAGAGACTGTATTTGAAGCCAAAGCACCTTTTCAGTTGTAGCACATGGCTTTAAATAAGTATTAAAATGTCATTTAGTTTTTGTTATATTCAAATTTTCTTTACTACAAAATGTCATTAACCTATCGATATCTTGAGACGTGTTTTATGTTTAACAGGTGTGTTTTTAAAGTTTTTGTACTTCACATTCTAATGCAATACGTTCTCATAGAATATTTGATTTTAACAGTAAATCATGAGGAAAATCCATAAATAATTTAAATTCCCACCACAGTTGTTAGTTTGGGTATTTTTTTTAGCCTTTTTTGTATGAAAAGTAGCATTTTCTAAAAGATTCTGATTGTTATTGTATGTGCAGTGTTGTACCGAACATTTTACATAAGTTGCATTATTTTTTAAATTTAAAAATGATAATTTACTTTTGGAACATACAGTAATATGAGTTTTAATAAACATCAGTTCAAATAATCAGTGCCACAAGGAAAGCACAGAACAGCTTTTACCTCCAAGTATTCCATAGTCCTACCCCTTTTTAGTCAAACCTTCCCCTCAATTTGAATTCTTAACAACTGTCCGTATACTAGTTATTTAATGTGTAGCTTTTAAATTCGGGCTTCTTTCATTTACCATAATGAATTTGAGATTTACGTATGTTGATGGATGTATTGATAGTTTGTTCCTTTTTATTGTCATATAGTATTGTATACACATATCTCACTTTGTGCATATACCAGTGAAAGGATATTTGTGTTTCCTTTTTGTGAATAAAACTACTAAAAACATCTATGCACAGGTTATGTGAACATAAATTTTATTTTTATTTTTGCATATATCCCTATGAGTGAAGATTGCTATGTCATATGATAGTTTTATGTTTACATTTATACAAACCAGTTTTTCAAAGGGGCTGCGCCATTTTATATGTGTATAATTCCAGTTGTTGCTGGGATCTGTAGAGGCTATTTTGGGAGTAATTTAGCACACTTTCATGTGCTATTGGCTTTAGGGAATTAAGTTGGCGGGGGCAACTCACCTGATAGGCAGCCCCATATTTGCTGAGAGGGTGTGGACTGTTTCATCTAGATTTGGCCACAATCCCAAGTGTATGAGTTTCCAGGCTATGTCACCATTGCCCAAACTGAGTTGGAGAAAACTTGTAACGTCTAAATGGTGCATCATGCAGTAGGTCAGCACTGGAGAACCCACATGGAATAAATTGGGTACAAAAGGGTCCCCACTGGGAGCCTGGGAAGTGACCACACTGGAACCTGAAAGGGAAGCCCTTCTTCCTCTGATGTCCTCCACACACTGGGAACTGACCAAGGAGAAATATAAGGCCTATTATCGAAGAGCAAGCAAAAGCGATAATGTAGCAGAAGCAAAAAGTAGATAACGAGAATGCTAAAACACGGGTTTGTATTATGTTGGTTTTCCATGAGTTTCTAAGCTCCTAACAACAAAAATTTAAAATGGTGTGACATCAGACTATGTCTAAGTTCATGAGGAGGAGAAGAGCAAATCAACATCAGAATTTGCCCAAAGCTGATTCTTGTGATCCAGAGGTCAGACATACCTACACTTCCCAAATTTTTTTTTACAATTTCTGACACCAGCTGTCTCTCGTACAACACTACTTCTTTGCTGGGATTCTTCATTTGTTGTGAGGGCCACACAGAACTCACCATACTCAAAATTATGTAGTTTATTGGGGGAAGTAATAGGTTACAATTTGGGATCAGGATCAACTTGGAAGTAACAGGAACAACTAAAAATACAAATCTTGGGTCAGACTTCTCAGCCATGCCCGCAGGCAGGTCTCTGTTGTGTGGCCCTACTTGGGCCTGGCCTCTGCCTACTCGGGCAAGGGTTGAAACTTCAGCATTGCTGTTGAGTGCCCAGAGGCACGCCATTCCACCAGGAAGCCCCCTGTCCCAAGGCACTCAGCTCTTTCACTCTGGCTTGGTGAGCCACCAACAGCCATCTGCTGGCTCCATGTCACTGCTGCTGGTCCCACGTTGCTGTCTTGTGCCACCTCCAGTGTTACAGCTGTCTCCTGGGTCTAGGAGGTTCTCAGCACAGTGATCCCGGGTCCAGCCTACACACTCCACCACAGGCTCTTTATGGTAGTGATTCCTCACCCTCAACTTGTGGACTTGGCTCTTTTTAAGCTTAGTGGGATGGCACAGGCACCTTATTTGCATAGTCTTACCCAAATATTTTTTGAGTGTTACAAGATCACGGCCAGAAAGGCCATTAAAAAAAGAAACTGTGCCGCACCAACTCTTCATTCTTAGTTGCCAACCTGCTTTTCCTTTCTGTTGTGGGCTTAAAGTGTCTGTTCCTGTGCTTTTTTTCTGATATCCACTCTATATGGTCCCTTGATATCAACTGCAAATGCAGTTCTTCTGTCTCTAAGCACCTGGAGGAAGATCTGATCTCATAAGTTAAATGGTATAATCCTCTAGAGATACACAACTGCCCAACACTTCAGACGCCACAAGTTTGGGGGCTCCCAGGGCCATCAGTATTTCCAACTGGCTGAAATTTGAGGGTGGCCTCTACTCATTGGGTACAATAATTTGTTAAAATGACTCAGGAAGTTCTGTACTTAGATTTTAGCGAAAAGGATACAAATCAGAATCACCATAAAGAAGAGACGTGGCGAGGTTTGGGAGGGTCTCAAAAAGGAATCTTCCATGTCTCAAGGATACTTTATACCCTCCCTCCCCCCACGTATAGATGTCTGTCACCAACCAGGAAGCTCACCTGACCTTCAGTGTCCAGAGTTTTATACTTCTTTTTTTTAACAAAGGCACGAGTGATTGAATCATTGGTCATATGATTTAATTCAGTCTCCAGCCCCGTCTCTCTGGAGTTTGGGTAGAAGTAGTGCTTATTTTTACATGGTGGGTGTTTTGAGCCTCACACCTTGAGTCACCTTCTTAGAAGGTGCTACACTTTATGCCCTGACTACTCCATCAATGTCAGAGGCATTCCAACACTTTGCATAGAATAATTTTTTTACATTGGGTTACTTCTCTCTATATTAAGGTGGAAAATATTGCTTACCATGCTTTCAGAAATACAGATGATACAAAAGTATATCCTGTTTGGTACAGTAGAGGGGTAAAAACGATGGTAACCCTGAATGAGATGTATTGCCCTAATAGCCACAACAATGGAGCCAAACATACCAATGATCATGAATATGTTGCAGGACATGTGGAAGTTGTCAAGAATTTCGTTTTACTTGGATCCACACCGCCCATGGAAGTAGCAGTCAAGAAATCAACATATTGCATTGGGCAAATCTGTTGCAAAAGACCCCTTTAAAATGTTAAAAAGGAAAGATGTTCCTTTGAAGAGTAAGGTACATCTAACCCAAGCAATGGGATTTTCAGTTACCTTATATGGATCCGAAAGCTACACTATGAATAAGGAAGTCCAAATGATGCCTTTGAATTATGGTACTAGTGAAGAAAACAATATGCCAACAACTGCCAGAAGAACAAACAAATCTGTCTTGGAAGAAGTACAGCAAGAATGCTCCTTAGAAGCAAGGATGGTGAGACTTTGTCTCACATACTTCGGACATGTTATTAGGAAGGACCAGTCCATGGAGAAGGACGTCATGCTTGGTAAAGAGTCATCAAAAGAAAGGAAGTCCGTCAACAAGATGGATTGACACAGCTGCAACAATGTGCTCAAACACAGCAATGACTGTAAGGATGGTGCAGGAAAGGGCAGTGTTTTCTGTTGTATATAGAGTCACTACAAGTCAGAACACAATCTACAGCACCTAACAACAACAAAAACGATAAATGTAAGTATGTATGGCACTGTACTGAAGAGAAAGCACATGTGAGAGTTTGGGGAGGGTATAGGTGTTCAGACTGTAAAAAAGACATTAAAGAAACAGTTCTTAAAACAGTGGAGTTAGAAAAAAAGAACAAAAGATCATGATTAAAGGTTAACACTCCAGTGATGTCTTGAATATTGGAAGGGGCATTCATGAGGTAACATTATAACATTAATAATTGGTTGATGATGGAGAAATGTCCACTGTTGAAGATTATGGGCCTGGTGTGGGAGAGGATGGAAATTGTGCTGGAGAGTCATGGTTTGATTCAGTTGCTGGGAGAGGTTACTACTGGAGTCAATTTCCTCAAGTAGGCATTAAAGGCGGTTTGTGCAGAGGTTGCCTTTTTCTTGCTATAAATGGCCTTGTAGCAGCTGAGGCCCTCAGAAACTACAGAAAACTATGGTGAACCTCTCTATATTAGGGTCTTTCTCCTCTATCTTTGTCATCCCTGCTTCAATGAGATGAAAGTCTTCAGCTCTTTCATCAAAAACTTTCAGTTCTACTATTTTTATGTCCTGGTTTTATTCAAATGCTATCACATCTGCTCTAGTTCCATAAGGTCTTTATTGGTTAGTAATTCAGCATGGGAGTCGAGTCACTACAACATTATTTTCTCTGATGTTTAATTGCAGTTGATTACCAATATCAACCACAGCTTGCTTGGCTTTGGCGATGTCATCAGCTGTTGTTAGATGCCATTGAGTCAGTTCTGACTCAGTGATCCTGTGCACAACAGAACAAAACACTGCCCATTCCTGTGCCATCCTCACAATCTTTGCTATGCTTGAGCCTGTTGTTGCAGCCACTGTGTCAATCCATCTCATTGAGGGTATTCCTCTTTTTTGATAACCCTCCACGTTACCAAGCATAATGCCCTTTTTCAGGGAGTAGTCCCTTCTGATAACATGGCCAAAGTATGTGCAACTAAGTCTCACCATTCTTGCTTTCAAGGAGCACTCTGGCTGTACTTCTTCCAAGACAGACTTGTTTGTTCTTCTGGCAGTCCATGGTATATTGAAAAGCATGTGCAAACTGGAGGCACAAATTATTCCGCTTTCCTTTCATTATTGACTTTCACTTCATGCCAAGAATCAGCAATATTTTTGATGGCATCATAGATGTTATAATTCCCCTAGAACTCCATTAGGCTCATCACATCATCTCGGATAGCCCTGACTTCTTGTGAGATCAGCACTGTAATAATAGGAGAGTATGACTTCCTGGTCCATTGGCTAAAGTAGCTATCTGGTGTTGAGGCGTAAAAATGACCTTTATATTGGAGTGAAGTTCATCTAAAGTACTTGAACATACAGATGTTTTGTCAAGAACAAGGGAGAATCTTGAAAATGAATTTTCTTGGTCAAGAAATAATGTTCAACAGCAGGGACAAAATAGTTCAAGAACCAATCTACAAAGATGACAATTGTAACCCAAGCCTTTGCATTTGTCTTCCAAGTAACAGGAAGACATGCCTTAATAATACAGTGAGTTGACCTCGAATTTAGGGAGTGATACACAAGCAAGGTCTTGAGCTTGAAATCTGCAGATGTGTTACCCCAAGCAATAATATTAACCTAGCCTTTGATTCCTTATGCGCTGGTGCATTTTTTTTCTTTCAAAATGCAGGTCTTTTCAGGCATTTTTTCCCCAAAACAAGGCAGTCTTGTCTACATTAATATTTGGCCTGTCAAATAACCTCCCTCCTCAATAAATTTTTCAGCATTTCAGAAAAATCACTCACAGCACTTACATTGGTACTTGCTGTTTACCTTGCACTTTAATATTATGTAAATTTGCTGTAACTTTGAAACGACTCAACTAGCTCCTACTCGCAATACTTCATCAAAATCCCTTCACTTACTGCACATGTGGCCTTTTTTCTTTACATTTTCTTGTGTTTTAGGTGAATATACAGGAAATTAGTTTCCTGTTCAACAATTTGAGTACAAATTGTATCAAGGTTATGCTGGCTTCATAGACTCAATTAGGGAGTATTCCTTCCTTTTCTATGTTCTGGAATAGTTTGAGTAGAACTGGTGTCAACTCTTGTCTGAATGTTTGGTAGAACTCTCCAGCGAAGCAATCTGGGCCAGGTTTTTGTTGTTGGGAGTTTTTTTTAATGGCATCTTCAATTTCTTCTTTTGTTATCAGTCTATGTTTTGTGCCTCTGTTTTAGTTTAGGTAGGTAGTGTTTCTAAAAATTTGTCCATTTCTTCTAGGTTTTCAAATTTGTTAGAGAACAATTTTTCATAACATTCTGTTATGATATTTTTTCTCGGTTCCATTGTAATGTCTCCCATCTCATTTCTTATTTTGGTTATTTGCATCTTCTCATTTTTTTCCATTGTCATTTTGGCCAGTGGTTTGTCAATTTTATTGATCCTCTCAAGAATCAACTTCTAGTCTGCTTGATTCTATTGTTTTTGTGTTTTCTATATTTATGTCTGCTCTGATCTGGCAACTGTGGACTTCTTTTGCTGCTCTTTTTCTATTTGTTTGAATTCTAGGGTTAAACTATTGATTTTGGACCTTTCTTCTTTTTGATGTCTGCATTTATTGCTATAAATACTCCTCTGAGCAATGCTTTTGCAGCGTCCCAAAAGTTTTGGTATATTGTGCTTTCATTCTCATTTGCTTCTAAGAATTTGTTAAATTTCATTTTCAATTTATTCTGTTACCCAATAGAAGGAGTTATCCAGTTTCTATTTGTCTTAGTTATCTAATGATGCTATAACAGAAATACCAAAAGTGAAGGTCTTTAACAAACAGAAATTTATTCTCTCACAGTCTAGGAAGCTAGAAGTCCGAACTCAGGGCACCACGTCCCGGGGAAGGTTTTCTGTCGGTTCTGGGGGAAGGTCCTTGTCATCAATCTTGCCCTGGTCTAGGAGCTCCTCAGCACAGGGACCCCTGAGTCCAAAGGGTATTCTCCACCCCTGGCACTTCTTCCTTTGTGGTATGAGGTCCCTCTGCTTGATTCTGTATATCTAAAAAGAGACTGACTCAAGATACAACCTAATCTTGTAGATTGAGTCTTGCCTCATTAACATAACTGGCTCCAAACCTGCCTCATTAACATCAGAGGTTAGGATTTACAACACATAGGAAAATCACATCAAATCACAAAATGGTGGGCAACCACACAATACTGGGAATCATAGCCTAGCCAAGTTGACACGCATTTTGAGGGGACACAATTCAATCCCTAACATTTCATTCTTTGGCTCCTGTCATGGATTGGATTGTGTCCCCCCCAAACTGTCAACTTGGCTAGGTCATGATTCCCAGTACTGTACGATTGTCCACCATTTTGTCATCTGATGTGATTTCCCTGTGTTGTAAGTCCTGTCTCTATGATGTTGATGAGATGGATTAGCGGCAGTTACATTGATGAGATCTACCAAATTAGCGTCTTAAGCTAATCTCTTGAGATAAAAAAGAAGCAAGCAGATAGACATGACCTCACACCACCAAGAAAGCACTGGGAGCATAGCGTGTCCTTTGGACCTGGGGTCCCTGCGCTGAGAAGCTCCTTGGATGACAAGGACCTTTCTCCAGAGTCGACAGAGAGAAAGCCTTCCCCTGAAGCTGACCTGAATTTGGACTTCTAGCCTATTAGAATGTGAGAGAATAAATTTCTTTGTTCAAACCATCCACTTGTGGTATTTGTTATAGCAGCACTAGATGATGACAGTCCCCCCAAAATTCATGTGTTTGCCATATGTAAAACATATTCACACCGTCATATTATAGCAAAAGTCTTAAATCAACTCCAAGTCCAAAATCTCCTGGGGATAAATTCCTCTTCATCTGTGAAATCTAGAATACAAGTCATCTGCTTCCGAAGTACAATGTTGGAACAGGCACAGGTAGACATTTCCATTACAAATGGGACAAACTGGAGGGAAGGAAGGGATAACAAGCACCCAGCAAGTCAGCTGAACACATTACATTAGCTCGCAAGGCTTGAAAATAATCCTGTTCTCTGACCATTTAGGAAATGGTACTCTGGGTGTTGGCAACACTCTCCAGATTCTGGGTGGAGGCCCCTCAGAACTAAGCTTCAGCTCTGCCTTCCAGGCCCACTGGAATGGCAAATCTGCTCCCTCACATTTGGGCAGCTCCATTTTCCTAGTCCATCTGAGTGACGACTCCACCCCCAGGCCTCAGCAGGCCCTGTTCTTCTGCCCCTTGGTCATGGCAGCCCCACCCTCAGCTTTGGGCAGCAGATCTGGGCCCATCCTGCTGGCATTTGTGAAAGGCAGCCCCACACTCCAAAACGGAGCTGGTGAAGATCTCTTTGAAACCTATGAGGCTATGATTCCACCCTCTGAAACCCCAGGGGCCATGGCTCCACCCTTTGAGACACCAGAGGTCATGGCCCTACCATTTGAGACTATGGCAGCTCTGCTTCCCATACTCCTTGTCTCTTCAGCTTCTGCTTCCTGGTTACTTGGCTTCTTGGGCCTTTGGGCCAGCCTGGTGTCTGCCGTGTTTGGTCAAGTGTTCCAAACCTCTTTAGCTCTGCCGATAAGTGCCTGGGGGCACCCTGCTCTGCTAGTAAACCTTGGCCTAAAGGCACTCAGATCCCTTGCTGTGTGGGTCGGCAAGCCTAGCTCCACCAATAAGTGCCCAGGGACAACTCACTCTGCCAGGAAGCTACCAACATAAAAGCATCCAGCTTTCTCACTCCGTGGGTTGCTCCAGCAATGTCTTGTGATGGTCTCCTGGTTCTGCTGCTGCCATTTCTCTGCCACTGTTTCTTGCCATCTGTGCTGTCCCGAGTTACAGCTCTCCTCACTTCCTTCTGAGTCCTCACCAGAATTGCCTTTGATGTCCATAATCCCACCAGTAGTCTCTTCAAAGCAATCTAGCCTTTTACTATTAGGCACTTTAAAACTCTTCCAGCCTCTATCCATTCACAATTTCAAAATCACTTCCACATTTAAGGTGTCAGAGCACACCCCACTCTCCCGGTACCAAATTCTGTCTTAGTTATCTGGTGTTGCTATAACAGAAATACCACAAATGGATGGCTTTAACAAACAGAAATTTATTGTCTCACAATCTAGGAGGGTAGAACTCCAAATTCACGGGATTATCTCACAAGGAAGGCCTTCTCTCTATGTCGGTTCTGGGGGAATGTCCTTGTCATCAATCTACCAGTCTAGGATCTTCTCAGTACGTCCAAAGGAGGTGCTCCGCTCTCAGTGCTTCTTTCTTGGTGGTATGAGGTCCCTCTCATCTCTGCTTCTCTTTAGTATCTCAAAAGACTGACTCAAGATACAACATAATCCAGTCCTGCCTTATTAACATAATTACCTCTAATCCTGCCTCATTAATGTCAATTGACTTGTTGCAGTCGAGTCAATTCCAGTTTACAGCAACTCTATAGGACAGATTAGAATTGCCCCCTAGGGTTTCGAAGTATGCTGGTGGATTTGAACTGCCAACGCTTTTTGTTAGCAGATGAGCTTTTATCCACTACACCACCAGGGCAACACACAGGATAATCACATCAGATCACAAAATGGTGGACAACCACACAATACTGGGAATTACAGCCTAGCCAAGTTGACATATTTTGGGGGGACACAATTCAATCTATATCACCATGGTTTTAATTTTTTCCTTGTTCTTTCTGTTACTGATTTTTTTTGTTTTATACCACTATGATCAAAGAAGATACTTTGTATTATTTTGGTGTTTTGAATTTATTGAGGCTTGCTTTGTGGCCTAAAATACAGTCCATTTTAGAGAATGATCCATGTGCATTGAAGATGAATGTGTTCTGGATATGTCTACGAGGCAAAGTTGGTTCTGTTATTTAGATCTTCTGTATCTTCACTGAGTTTCCAGATGTTCTGTCCGTCATTGAAAGTGGTGTGTTAAAATCTATTATTGTAGAACTGTCTATTCCTCTTCAATTCTGTTTCTTTCATGTATTTTGGAACTCTCATTGGGTGTCTAAATATTTATTATGGATATGTCCTCTTGGTTGACTGACACTTTAATCATTATATAATGCCCTGTTTTTGTGTCTTATAATGCATTTTGACTTAATTACTGCCACTCCTGCTGTCCTTTTGTTACTGTTTGCTTGATACATATTTTTCCCATACTTTGATTTTTAACCTATTTGTGTCTTTGTGTCTAAGGTGTGTCTCTTGTAGGCAACATACTGATGGATCATGTTTTTTAATCCACGCTCCCATTGTCTCTTGACTGGTGCATTCAAACCGTTTACATTTAGTGTGATCATCGATGAGTATGAACTTACTGCTTCATTTTGTTATGCTTTTTTTGTGGTGTTAACAGTTTCTTTGTCCTGTATAATTTTCTGTACTCATTTTTTTAGTTTCTTTATGAATTTTCTTTTCATATCTTTCATTGTTGATTTTGAGCTTACTGAGTCTTTTATTTTCTTCTCCATTTTAGTGAATAGATTTATTAATTTTCTCTATGGTTACTCTGAAATTTACCTTTATCTTCCTAAATAAAAACCAGTCTATCTTGATATCGCCTTGACTTCCTTTCCATATGGAAGTTCTATAACTACACCATTTATTCCCTTTTTGTTTTGAGATTTTCACTTCTTAGAGACTGATGTTGCTGGTTCCCTGTTTTCAGTTTTGCAGCTTTATTTTACTTCTGATAATTTTTTATCTGGCCGGTATCTGAGTGATGCTGTTGTGTGTCTTAATCTCAGGTTCTTGTCTGCTATCATTGGTTCTCAGTCTGAAGGACTCCCTTTAATATTTCTTGTAAAATAGGGTTGGTTTTTACAAATTTCCTTAATTTTATCTAGGGATGTCATAGTTTTGCTATCATGTTTGAACGATAATTTTACTGCATATATGATTCTTGGTTGGAAATTGAGAGTTTTATATGTCATCCCATTGCCTTCTTGCCTGCATGGTTTCTGCTGAGTAAATAGCGCTTAGTCTTGTTCCTGCCCCTTTGTAGGTGATATTATGTTTTTCACAAGCTGCTCTCAGAATTATTTGTTTTTGGTTTTGGAAAGTTTGTGTCTTGGTGACTTTCTTTTGGAGTCTATACTGTATGAGGTTCGTTGAGCTTCTTGGATGGCAACGTTTTCTTTCATGATATTATGAAAGTTTGCTGTCAATAAATCTTCAAAAAATTCTGTGCTTTTTTCCTCTACTCCTCTTCTGGAATTCCAGTTACACATAAATTCTTCCTCTTGATGGTGTGGCACATAACTCTTAGGCTTTCTTCATTTTTCTTCATTCTTCTGATTGTTCTTCAAACAGGTTAGTATCAAGGGATTTGTCCTCTATTTTGCTGATTCTTCCATTGATTCAATGCTACTTCTATATCCCTCCATTATCTATTTCTGATATTTTATTATTAATCTGGGTTTCTAGTTGTTTTTCTATGGTTTCTAATTGTCTATTTATTTTGTCATTTTGTTTTGTATTGTGGCGAACAGCTACAACTGCTAACCAAAATGTTGGCAGTTCAAATCCACCAGCTGCTCCTTGGAAACCCTATAGAGCAGTTCTACTCTGTCCTATAGGGTTGCTATGAGTTAGAAACAACTTGATGGCAACCAGTTTGGCTTTTGGTTTTTTAATCACTTTCTTGAATTCTTCTAGTGTTTTGTCTGTGTTTTCCTTGATCTCTTTGAGTGTCCTATGTACAAGTCTTTTGAATTCCTTATCAGATAGTTCTATTACTATTTCTTCCTCAGGAAGTTTTTTGGTCCCTTTACTTTGCTCACTTGTTTGAGCCATCTTGTCATTTTTCTTCATATGATTTGTTATTGTCTGTTGTCTTTAAGACATTAAGGTGTTTATATATATAATTTTATGAATTTTTTTGCTTGGTTTTTTTTTTGGTTTTGTTTTGTTGTATCTGGAGCTTTATTCTTTCTCTTTAGAATGTCTTTCTTCCTTTGTATTAATTGTTGTTTTGTTGTTCTGGCCTATGTGTGACTTTGGAGGTGTCTGTTAGCTAGGAATGATTTTCTCTGACTAGTGGGTCTGGTGGATCACACACGTATGAATCCTCTGTAGTTAGGCTCGTATGTATTCACTTATTGGATTCAGTGGAGGTGGGAGAGGTTTTTCCCGATATTGGTGACAAGCGTTGTGTGGTCAGGGTCCTTCCATAGCTGTTGTGTTACTGTGGGGTCCTTCTGGGTTGGTGCTACTAGTGAGTGCATTCTCTGGAGGTGAAGGAAGGACATCTCTGTATACGCTGAGAAGAAGTGCTGCCCAAATGGACAGGGTAAGCCCGCCATGCATGCATGAATTGGCATCTCAGTAGGTGGTGGAGTATCAAGGGGTTTTGGTGCCAGTGCTGATAGCCTGCAGGAATTGTTTGGGTGTGGGATGTGTGACATTGCATTTGGGTGGATGTTGGATGACAGCACTAGAATCTCCTGCCCATCGTTTGGCAAAGGTGCAGATTGCACCTGCTAGGATGTGACTGGTGCTTCTGGTGAGGTGATGTGTCTTGTCCAGCTGGTCACAAAAGTGTAGGTGCAGGGAGCATTCTTTCTGGTTACTGTGCTGGGTGGAGCATGTACCGCTGGTTGCCAGGTGGTTGGGACAAGGGTGTACGATCACTGATCACCAAGTGGGTGGCATGGCAAATTGCACCACTGGTTGCCAGGCAGGCAGTTAAGTGGTAGCAAGGGAGAGGGGTCTCGTGCCTCCAGTTGCTGAGGGCATGACAACATGGGGGTGGCTGAAGTGGGCAGGAGCTTTCAGTTGCAGGTCTGAGAGTGCACACGAGGATGGATGTGGGTGTATACGAGACTCCAGTCACAGGTCCAAAAGTGCAGGAGCATGCACCATGGATTGCCAGGCTGGGAAGGGTGTAGGGGGGCTCACTGCTGGTCTCTAGGAGGGTAGAGGGGGAGGAAGGGGGAAGCAGAGTACAGCCAGTGATCAGGACCCAACCCCAACCAAATTGAGGAGAGGTGTTCTCCAGAGTCCAGTCAGGTGGAGGATCTCTAAACATCACTCCAAGGATCCTCCAGTCTACCAGGGACACCACTGTCTCAGTCATCTAGTGCTGCTCCAACAGAAATACCACAAGTGGATGGTTTTAACAAAGAGAACTTTATTCTCTCATAGTCCAGTAGGCTACAAGTCCAAATTCAGGGCATCAGCTCCAGGGGAATGCTTTTTCCATCGGCTCTGGAGGAAAGTCCATGTCATCAGTCTTCCTTTGGTCTGGGAGCTTCTCTGCGCAGGAACCTCAGGTCCAAAGGACACGCTGTGCTCCCAGCACTGCTTTCTTGGTGGTATGAGGTTCCCATGTGTCTCTGCTTGCTTCTCGCTTTTATATCTCAAAAGAGATTGCGTTAAGACACTGATCTTGTCAACCTCATCAGTATAACCTCATCACAGTGATAGAATTTACAACGCAAGGAGATCACATATAATCTCTTCATAGTGGTAGAGCTTAGAACACATAAGGACATCACATAACAATCATACAGTACTAGAAATCATGACCTAGCCAAGTTGCTACACACATTTTTTGGGGGACACAATTCAATCCATGACACCCACCAACATGATTAGGGACCACTGCTGGTGAGTAGTTCTGTCCCTATTTTATGGCTCCCTTCCTTCTCTGGATCCCTATGGCTCTTGCCCACCTTCCTGCAATTTCCCTCCTTAGATCCATTTCATGTTCTGCTCACGTTGCTTTGCTCCAAGTTTGTGTTCACAGTATCTGTCTCCTGCAGATTTCATGAAGTTGCATTTTTGTGCCCCTAATTCAAGAATGCTGTTCGCTTTGTCTCAAGATGGCCACACTTCACCAGCCCAACTGGTAGGGCACCTACAGTCCATAAGTTTCTTAATCATCTAGTCCTCCTGTAACAGGAATACCACAAATGAATGTCTTTAACAAACAAGAAGTTTATTCCCTCACAGTCTAGTAGGCTAGAAGTCCAAATTCAGGGCATCAGCTCCATGGGAAGCTTTCTGTCTCTGTCAACTCTGGAGGAAGGTCTTTGTCATCAGTCTTCCTGTGGACTAGGAGTTTCTCCACACAGGAACCCCAGGTCCAAAGGATGTGCTCTGTTCCTGGCACTGCTTTCTTGGTGGTATGAGGTCCCTTGTCTCTGCTTGCTTCTTTTATATCTCAAAAGATTGGCTCATGACACAATCCAATCTTGTAGATCGGGTCCTGCCTCATTAACATAACTGTCGCCTATCCCACCTCATTAACATCGTAGAGGTAGGATTTACTACACATAGGAAAATATCAGATGACAAAATGGTGGAAAATTACACAATACTGGGAATCATGGCCTAGCCAAATTGATACACATATTTTGGGGGGACACAATTCAATCCACGACATTCTACCCTTTGGCCCCCCAAAATTCATGTCCTTGCCACATGTAAAACCTATTCACCCCATCATATCATAGCAAAAGTCTTAAATCAACTTGAAGTCCAAAACCCAAAAATTCCTCTTCATCTGTGAAATCTAGAATACAAGTTATCTGCTTCCAAAGATGCAATGGTGCAACAGGCAGGCACAAGCTAGACATCATTACAAATGGGAGGAACTGGGGGGAAAGAAAGCATAACAGGCATCAAGCAAGTCAGCAGAACACATTACATTAGCCTCCAAGACTTTGAAATCAATCCTCTGTTCTCTGAGACAATTTACACAATGGCCCTGCCCTCCAGACTCTAGGTATTGGCCACACTCTCCAGATTCTGAGTAGAGTCCTCTAGGCCCTGGGCTTCAGCTCCACCTTCCAGGACCAATGGGACGGCAACTCTGCTCCCTCGGCTTTAGGCGCATCATTCTCCTAGTCCATCTGAGTGGCGACTCCACCCTTAGAAACACCAGAGGCCACAGCTCCATCCTTTGAAACTCCTGAGGTCCTGGCCATACCTTTTGAGACTGAGGCAGCTTCCTGTCTTGGCCCTTCAGCTTCTGCTTCCTGGTTTCTCGGCCTCTTAGCCTCACTCACACCCGCATCTGCCCTGCTGGGCAAATGTTCCAAAGCTCTGTAGCTCCCCCGATTAAGTGCCTAGAGATGACCCACTCCACCAGTAAACATCCAGAAGGCACTCAGCTCTCTTGCTCCATGGGTCAGCAAGCCTAGCTCCAACAATAGGCGGCTGGAGGCACTGAATTCCACCAGGAAGGCTCCTGTGCAAAGGTACTCAGCACTCTCACTCCATGGGTTGGCTACAGACCTGTCTGGTGCTAGTCTCCTTGTTCTGCTGCTGCCAGTTCTCTGCTGTGGCTGGTTCTCTGCTGCTGCTTCTCACCATATGCACCATCTCCAGCGTTAACAGTTCTCACTTTCTTCTGAGTCCTCTATCCATTCAGTTTCAAAACTGCTTCCACATTTTAGGTATCTGTTAGATCAGCACCCCACTCTCTCAGTACCAAATTCTGTCTTAAGTCATCTAATGCCACTGTAACAGAAATACAAGTGGATGGCTTTAACAAATTTATTCTCTCACAGTCTAGTAGGCTACAAGTCCAAATTCAGGATGTCAGCTCCAGGGGAAGGCTTTCTCTGTTGGCACTGGAGGAAGTTCCTTGTCATCAACCTTCCCGTGGAGTAGGAGCTTCTCTGCGCAGGAACCCTGAGTCCAAAGGACCTACTCTGCTCCCAGCACTGCTTTCTGGGTGGTATGAGGTCCCCCTGTCTCTCTGCTCACTTCTCTTTTATATCTCAAAACAGATTGGGTCAAGACATAATCCAAACTTGGAGATTGAGTCCTGCCTCATTAACATAATTGCCGCCTATCCCACCTCAGTAACATCATAGAGGTAGGATTTACAACACATACGAAAATCACATCAGATTATAAAATGGACAGTCACACGATATGGGGAATTATGGCCTAGCCAAATTGATGCACATAGTTTTGGGGGACACAATTCAATTCATGACAGTAAGTCTCCTCGTTTACGGTTTTCACTCAGTTGCTCCTTCCTTTCAGTGTTTGATCTAATTCTTCATCCTTCTGTTAGCTGTTCTGGGTTCCCAGATTGTCATACGTATCTGTTTCACTTAGTTTCTCTGTTCTTTGCTCTACAGGGATGGCATGGTTTGTGTGACTAAGTCGCCATCTTTGGCCCCGTATGCATGTCCAAGTTTTAAATAATTGAAAAGGCTTTGAGCTTTTTCTTCCACTAAACAAGGGCTAATAGGCATAATGTGCTGATTTTGATTGTCTAACCAAATTATCAATAGGCTTTCCATTTCAATAATTAAAACTGTTTTGCTTAGTAACAGAGCCTATCATGTGCTCCATTATTTTCATTTTATTCTGTAAATTTGTTGCAATCTTTGACTGTGTTGTTGTTAGGTGCCACTGAGTCAGTTCTGACTTACAGAGACTCTATGTACAACAGAATGAAGCACTGCCTGGTCCTGTGCCATCCTCACAACCATTGTTATGCTGTTATTGTTGTTTTTAAGTGCCGTCGAGTCGGTTCTGACTCACAGTGACCATATAGGACAGAGTACAACTGCCCTATAGGATTTCCCAGAACCATCTGGTGGATTTGAACTGCCAACCTTTTGGTTAGCATCCGAGCTCTTAACCACTATGCCACCAGGGCATAGCCTAACGCTTTTCCAATAATCAATGGTGTTTCACCTCTTTCTGATAGCTTTATTATTTCCACTTTATTTTCAATTGTGATCGTTTTCCTTTTTGATCAGATTTACGCTTTGGAGGCATGGTTACAAGAGAAAGTAAGTGAAAAATTTAAGCCAAATACAAAGTTACACACCCAACACATTGTTAGGGGCAATGTGATCTGACTTAAAAAGGAATGCAGTATTCTCCTTCCTTGAGACAAGAAACCTCAGAAGCCATGCAGTGTTTTCATGATCCTCACAAAGTAATGTGTGTTCATTATTATGAAAACTGTATTTAACTCTAATTTTTAACACAGTAGCCTTTATGGCAGTCCATTCTTAAGTACAAGTTGTCCATAAGTTGGACGTTCTTCACCTGAGGACTTACTATATTTAAAAAGAACTCAGAACTGTAGTTAAACAGGAAAACCACTAATCTCATACACAAAAAAGTATAACAAAATTGCAGATGGAAATCCTCTACTATCAATAATTACAGTGACGGTAAATGGATTAAATACTCCAGTCAAGAGACAGTGATAGAATGGATAAAGAAGTATAACCTGTCCATATGCTGTCTACAAGAGAAATACCTTAGGCACAAAGACATAAATAGGTTAAAAGTCAAAGAACGGGAAAAAAAAGCATACAGTAAACAAAAGAGAGCAGGATTGGCAATGTTAATATTTGATAAAATAGACTGTAAGTCAGTATCTATTATAAGAGACAATGGACAGTATATAATGATAAAAGAATTACTTCACCAAGAAGATATAACAATTACAAATATCTACATAGCTAAACTTAGAGCCGCAAAGTTTATAAAGCAAACTCTAACAGAAATAAAGGGAGAAATAGGCAGATCTACAATAATAGTAAGACTGTAATACACCACTTTGAAGGATGGACAAAACAACAAGAAAGAATATAAACAAAAAACTTGAATCACACTATTAATCAATTGAACCTAACAGAACACTCCACACAAAATCAGGACATATACATTCTTCTCCAATGCACATAGATTATCCTCCAAAAGAGGCCATATTCTAGGACACAAAACAAATCTTAATAAATTTAGAAAGATTGAATAATACAAAGCATCTTTTCTGACCACAATGGAATGAAGTTAGAAATCAATAACAGAAAGAATAAGAGAGAGAAAAAAAAACACATGATAATGAAACACCACACCACTGAAAAACCAATGGGACACAGAAGAAATTAAGAGAGAAATAAATAAAACTTAGAATTGAATGAAAATGAAAACATAACATACCAAAACCTATGGGACACAGTGAAAGCAGTGCTCAGAGGGAAATTCATAGCAATAAATGCCTACATTAAAAAAAGAAGGAAGATCCCAAATCAATAGCATAACTTTGCAACTTGAGGAAATAGAAAAAGAATAAGAAGCCCAAAGCTACTAGAAAAGGAAATAATAAAGATTAGAGCAGAAAAAAGTGAGATAGAGAATAGAAAGAGAAAGACTCAACTAGACCAGAAGCTGGTTCTTTGAAAGGATAAGTAGAATAGAGAAACTGCTGGCTTCACTGACAAGGGGAAAAAGTGAGAAGATGCAAATAACCAAGATAAGAAATAAAATTGGAGACATTATAACAGATCCAACTTAGATAAAGAGGATCATAACAGAATACTATGAAAAATCTAACTTCAACAAACTTGAAAACTTAGATGAAAGGGACAAAATTCTAAAAACACATAACCTACCTAAATGAAACCAAAGAGAAGTAGAAAATGTCACAGGACCCATAACAAGAGAAGAGGTAGAATCAGGCGTCAAAAACCTCTCCCACCAAAACAAGCTTTGGACCAGATGGCTTCACTAGGGAATTTTACCAAACATTCAGAGAATTGACACCAGTCCTACTCAAACTACTCCAAAACATAGAAAGGAATAATTCCAAACTCATTGTACGAATCAAGCGTTACTCTGGTACCAAACCCAGATAAACACATCACAAGAAAATTACAGACCAATATTCCTCATGAATATAGATGCAAAACTTCTCAACAAAATTCTAGAAACAAGAATCCAACAACATATTGAGAGAATTTTACACCATGGCCTAGTGGGATTCATTCCAGGAATGCAAGGATGGTTCAACATTAGAAAATCAATCAATGTAATACACCATGTTAAAAAAAAAAAAAAGGAAAATAACCATATGATCATTTCAAAAAGCAAAGAAAAGGCATTTCATAAAATGCAACACCCTTATAAAAATTCAGCAAAATAGGGATTGAAGGGAAATTCCTTAACATGATTAAGGGCATCTATGAAAAACCAACTGCCAACATTATCAATGGAGGAAGACTGAGAGCTTTCCTTTTGAGAACAGGGTTGAGATAAAAGATGCCCACTAGCACCATTTTTATTCACTATCGCACTGGTAGTCCTACCAGAGAATTAAGGAAAGCAAAAGAAATAAAGTGTATCCAAATTGGAAAGGAAGAAGTAAATTTGTCTCTATTTGCAGATGACATATTCCTAAACACAGAAAACCCAAAGATTCCACAAGAAAGCTGCTGATCTAATAGACGAAATCAGCAATGTTGCAAGGTACAAGATCAACACACTGTAGGGTTTCTATACACCAAAAAGGAAATTAAGAAAATAATAACATTTACTATAGCTCCTCAAAAAAAAAAAAAAAATCCTAGAAATAAACCTAACCAGGGATGTAAAGGATTTATACAATGAAAAGTATGAAAGCCTGCTACAACACACTAATACAGATCAACATAAATAGACATTCCATGTTCACGGATTGGAAGATGTAGTATTGTAAAAATGTCGGTAGTACCCAAAGCAATCAATAGATCCAATGCAATCCCAATCAAAATTCTAACAGCATCATCCTTTACTGAAATGGAAAAAGTAATCACCAACTTTATATAGAAAGGAAAGAGGCCCTGAACAGCCAAATCAATTATGAAGATCAAAGTAGCCTCACACTTCCAGATTTTAAAACATATTATACCGCTATAGTAATCAAAACATCTTGGTACTAGTTCAATGACAGACACATAGACCAATGGAACAGAATCAAGGGAGCAGAAATAAATCCATACATCTATGGACAACTTATTTTCAATAAGGTGTCTAAGTCCATTCAATGGGAAAGGAACAATGTCTTCCACAAATGGTGCTTGCAAAACTGGATATACACATGCAAAAAATAAAGCAGGACCCATACTTCATGCCAAACATGAAAGTTAACTCAAAATGGGTCAAGAACCTAAATGTTAAAGTTAAAACTAAAATTATTGGAAGAAAGCATAGGGGAAAAACTATGGGACCTAAGATTTTTAAATGACAGATTATCAAACACAACTACAAATGCATGAGCAGCAGAAGACAAGATAGATAACTGGGACCTCATAAAAATTAAATACTTATGTTCATTAAAATACATTATGAAAAGACTAAAAAGACAACCTACAGAATGGGGAAAAAATCTTTGGGAAAGATATCTGATAAGTATCTAACATCCAAAATACACATAAAACTTCTACAACTTAACAACAAAAAGACAAATACCCCAATCAAAAAATGGGAAAAGGAGATAAACAGACACTTCACCAAAGACGATATTCATGCAGCTAACAAATACATGAAAAGATGTTCATCAACATTAGCCACTGTTACTGTGTGCTGTCAAGTTGATATCAACTCACAGTGACACTATATGACAGAGTAGAGCTGCCACATACTGTATTCTAGGCTGTAATCTTTATGGGAGTAGATTGCCAGGTCTTTACTCCTGTGGAATCGCTGAGTGGGTTTGAACTGCCGACCTTTTAGTTAGCAGCCAAGTGCTTAACAGTTGCACCACCACAGCTTCTTCATTTGTCATTATAAATATACAAATCAATCTAGAGATATCAGGTCATAACTGCTAAAATGGTATTGATAGAAACAGAACAAAACAGAAAAAAATATATGTTAACAAGGATGTGTGGAAACTGAAATTCTTGTCCATTGCTGGTGAGAATGTAAAATGATACAATGTGCAAAACAGTATGATGTTCCTCAAAAAATTAAAAATAGAATTACTACATGACCCAGAAATTCCATTTCTAGGTATGTACCCTAGGAAGCTAAAAGCAATGACAAGAGACGTATGTACACTGATGTTCATTGCAGCATTTTTCACAATAGCAAAAAGGTGGAAACAAACCAGGTGTCCATCAGTAGATAAATGCAAAAACAAAATGTGGTACATACATATAATGGAATAGTACTCAGCCTTAAAGGGAAATGAAGTCCTGATACAAGCTATAACATGGATGAACCGTGAAGACATTATGCTGAGTAAAATAAGTCAATCACAAAAGAACAAACATAGTATAGTCTCAATTAGATGAAAATGACAATAGGTAATTATATAGAGACCAGTGTTTACTAGTGGTTACCAAGGGAGGGAGGAGAGAAAAGCAGCAGTGAATTTCTGTCTATGGTGATGGGAAAATTGGCATTGACTAGGGAAATGGAGCCCTGGTGGCACAGTGCTTAAGCGCTGGGCTGCTTCATAAAACAAAACAGGACTAATGAGGCACAGAAGTCCAGGGACAGGGACTAGAAGGCAGGAGGGGACAGGAAAGCTGGTGATAGGGAACCCA
>NW_004444058.1:8461988-8494416 GCF_000243295.1 Trichechus manatus latirostris
GGAAAAGGATAGTGAGAACAGCAGCAAAACTGGAAGAATGTAATCGATGTCACTGAATTATACATGTAGAAACTTTCAAAATGGTGTAACTTTGGCTATGTATATTTTCACCAAAAAAAAGGTCCTCAAGGTCAAGAAGGGAGAGTGTTGACATGTCATGGGGTTGTTAACCAATGTCATCAAACAATATGTGTGCTGTTTAATGAGAAACTATTTGTTCTATAAACCTTCATCTAAAGTACAATAAAAAAATTTAAAAATTAAAAAAAAAAAGCTGGGCTGCTAATCAAAGGGTTAGCAGTTTGAATCACGAGCTGCTCCTTGGAAACCCTATGGGGCAGTTCTACTCTGCCCTATAGGGTAGCTATGAGACAGAATTTATTTGAGGGCAACAGGTTTGGGTTTTTTGGTTTTTTAAGGGCAGTGGTTACACAACCAGACTAAAATAGCTGTTACCAGTAACATATACACCAGGAAAAAAGAAAGAGTGAAATGGCAAATAAACTATTTTCTAAAATTTGGTCTACTATGCCGGGAATGACAAATTGAAGAGGAATGGCATTGCATTCATCAAAAAGAACATTTCAAGATCTATCCCAAAGTACAATACTGTCAGTGATAGGATAATATCCACATGCTTACAACGAACACCAATTAATATGACTATTATTCAAATTTATTCACCAACCACTAAGGCCAAAGATGAAGAAATTGAAGATTTTTACCAACTTCTGCAGTTTGAAATTGATCAAATGTGCAATCAAGATGCACTGATAATTACTGGTGATTGGAATGTGAAAGTTGGAAACAAAGAAAAAGGATCAGTAGTTGGAAAATATAGCCTTGGTGATAGAAACAATGCTAGAGATTGCATGATGGAATACTGCAAGAACAATGACTTCTTCATCACAAATACCTTTTTTCAACAACATAAACGGAGACTAATCACGTGGACTTCGCTGGATGGAATATACAGGAATCAAATCGACTAGATCTGTGGAAAGAGATGATGGAAAAGCTCAATATCATCAGTCAGAACAAGGCCAGGGGCTGACTACAGAACAGACCATCAATTGCTTATATGCAAGTTCAAATTGAAGCTGAAGAAAATTAGAACAAGTCCACAAGAGCCAAAGTATCATCTTGAGATTATCCTACCTGAATTTAGAGACCATTTCAAGAACAGATTTGACGCACTGAATACTTATGACAGAAAACCAGACAAGTTGTGGAATGACATCAAGGACATTATAAATAAAGAAAGCAAGGGGTCATTAAAAAGACAGGAAAGAAAGAAAAGACAAAAATGAATGTCAGAAGAGATTCTGAAACTTGCTCTTGAACATCCACTAGCTAAAGCAAATGCAAGAAATGATGAAGTAGGAGAGCTGAACAGAAGATATCAAAGGTGGCTTAAGAAGACAGGTAAAGTATTATTATGACATGTGCAAAGACGTGGAGACAGAAAACCAAAAGGGAAGAACACACTTGGCATTTTTCAAGCTGAAAGAACTGAAGAAAAAATTCAAGCCTCGAGTTGCAATACTGAAGGATTCTACAGGAAAAATATTAAACAACACAGGAAGCAAAGATGGAAGGAATACACAGAGTCACTATATCAAAAATAATTGGTCGACGTTCAACCATTTCAGGTGGTAGCTTATGATCAGGAACCGATGGTACTGAAGGAAGAGGTGCAACCTACACTGAAGGCATTGGCAAAAAACAAGGCTTCAGGAATTGATGGAATACCAATTGAGATGTTTGAACAAATGGATGCAGCATTGGAAGTGCTCACTCATCTATGCCATGAAATTTGGAAGACAGCTACCTGGCCATCGACTGGAAGAGATCCATATTTATGCCTATTCAAAAGAAAGGTGATCCAACAGAATGTGGAAATTATCAAACAATATCATTAATATCACACACTAGTAAAATTTTGCTGCAGATCAAAAGTGCGTGCAGCAGTACTTGGACAGGGAATTGCAGAAATTCAAGCTGGATTCAGAAGAGGATGTGGAACAAGGGATATTATTGCTGATGTCAGATGAATTCTGTCTGAAAACAGAGAATACCAGGAAGATGTTTACTCGTGTTTTATTGACTATGCAAAGGCATTGGACTGTGTGGATCATAACAAATTATGGATAACACTGCAAAGAATGGGAATTCCAGAACACTTGATAGTGCTCATGAGGAACCTCTACACAGATCAAGAGGCAGTCATTCCAACAGAACAAGGGGATATGCGTGGTTTAAAGTCAGGAAAGTTGTGCGTCAGGGTTGTATCTTTTCACCATACATATTCAATCTGTATGCTTAGCAAATAATCTCAGATGCTGGAATATATGAAGAAAAATGGGGCATCAGGATTAGAGGAAGACTCATTAACAACCTGCAATATGCAGATGACACAACCTTATTTGCTGAAAGTGAGGAGGACTTGAAGCATTTATTGACGAAGATCAAAGACCACAGTCTTCAGTATGGATTACACCTCAACATAAAGAAAACAAAAATCCTCACAACTAGACCAATAAACAACACCATGATAAAGAGAGAAAAGAATGAAGTTGTCAAGGATTTCATTTACTTGGATCCACAATCAACACCCATGGAAGCATCAGTCAAGAAATCAAATGACACACTGCATTGGGCAAATTTGCTGCAAAAGACCTCTTTAAAGAATTCGAAAGCAAAGATGCTACTTTAAGGACTAAGGTGAGCCTGACCTAAGCCATGGTGTTTTCAATCGCCTCATATGCATGTGAAAGCTGGACAATAAATAAGAAAGACCAAAGAACTGATGCCTTTGAATCATGGTCTTGGCGAAGAATATTGAATATACCATGGACAGCCAAAAGAGTGAACAAATCTGTCTTGGAACAAGTACAGCCAGATTACTCCTTAGAGGCAAGGATGGCGAGACTTCACCTCAGATTCCTTGGACATATTATCAGAAGGGACCAATCTCTGGAGGACATCATGCTTGGCAAAGTAGAGGGTCAGCTAAAGAGAGGAAGACCCTCAACGAGATGGATTGACAGAGTGGCTGTAACAATGGGCTCAAGCATAATGATTGTGAGGATAGTGCAGGACCAGCAATGTTTCATTCTGTTGTACATAGGGTCACTATGAGTCAGAATCAACTCGATGGCACCTAACAACAACATAATTTTACAACTATAACAATAAACACAAAAAAAATAAAGAAAAAGGCTGCACCTGGTGATACTACTAGATACAGCTAAACACTTCATAAGGAGCCCTGGTCGCGCAACTGCTTACCAAAGTGATCTAAACACATCAGTTGAAAGACAGACACAATATTGCCTTCAAGAAAGTCAGTTTAAATATAAAGACACAGATAGATATAAAGTAAAAGAAATTCAAAAGAAAGATGGAGTAGCTACGTTAATTTGCAAAAAACCAGGTTTCAGAACAAGGAAAATAATCAGGATAAAGAGGAGCAATACATGATACAAAGATCAAGTCTGTAAGAAAACATAACAATCCTTAATGTGTATGTGCCTTATACAAATAAGCACCAAAATATGTGAGGTAAAACTAATAGAACTTCAAGAAAAAAATTACTCTTATAGTTGGACACTTCAACATCCCTCTATCACTAATTGACAGCACCAGCGGGAGAAAATAATAAGGACACAGTCAAACCAACACCACCATCAATCGATTGGATCTAATTGACATCATAGAATATGTCATCAAAAAACAGCAGTATGCAAATTCTCTGAAGCTCACTGGCAACATTCACCAAGACAGACCACTAAAAGCATGATCCATGACAAAAAATAACAGATAAATAGGACTTCATTAAAATTTATACTTCTGCTTTCCAAAAGACAAGCCACAAACTGAGAGAAAAGTTTTTCAAAACACGTATCTGATAAAGAACTGGGATTCAAAAAACACAGAGAACAATAAGAAAACAACCCAATTACAAAATGGGCAAAAGATCTGAACAGACACCTCACCAAAGAAAATATACAGGAAAGAAATAGGCATATGAAAAGTTCAACATCCTGTATCATTAAGGAATTTCAAATTAAAACAATAAGATACCCCTACATATCGATTAGAATGGCTAAAATCCAAACCAGCTCTCCTACTTCATCATTTCTTGCATTTGCTTTAGCTAGTGGATGTTCAAGAGCAAGTTTCAGAATCTCTTCTGACATTCATTTTTGTCTTTTCTTTCTTTCCTGTCTTTTTAATGACCCCTTGCTTTCTTTATTTATAATGTCCTTGATGTCATTCCACAACTTGTCTCGTCTTCTGTCATAAGTATTCAGTGCATCAAATCTGTTCTTGAAATGGTCTCTAAATTCAGGTAGGATAATCTCAAGATGATACTTTGGCTCTTGTGGACTTGTTCTAATTTTCTTCAGCTTCAGTTTGAACTTGCATATAAGCAATTGATGGTCTGTTCTGTAGTCAGCCCCTGGCCTTGTTCTGACTGATGATATTGAGCTTTTCCAACTGAGATGGTTCAGCAAATGGATGCAATACTGGAAGTGCTCACTCATCTATGCCAGGAAATTGAGAAGACAGCTACCTGGCCAGCAGACTGGAAGAGATCCATATTTTTGCCCTTTTCAAAGAATGGTGACCCAATAGAATGAGGAAATTATCTAACATTATCATTAATGTCACAGGCAATAAATACAGACATCAAAATAGAAGAAGAGGCCAAAATCATAGACTTTAACCCTTCAACTCAAACAAACAGAAAAGAAGCAGGAAAAGAAGTCCACAGTCACCAGAAGAAAGGAAATAATAAAGATCATAGCAGAAATAAATGAAACAGAAAACAGAAAGACAATAGAAAGAATCAACAAGACTAGAAATTGGTTCTTGGAGAGGATCAATAAAATTGACAAACCACTGGCCAAGATGACAATGGAAAAAAATGAGAAGATACAAGTACCCAAAATAAGAAATGAGCTGGGAGACATTACAACAGAAACAGCTGAGATTAAAAAAAAAATCATAACAATATTATGAAAAACTGTACTCAACAAATTTGAAAACCCAGAAGTGGACAAATTTCTAGAAACACACTACCTACCTAAACTAACACAAACAGAGGCAGAAAACATAAATAGACCCATAACAAAAGAAGAAACTGAAGATGTCATAAAAACTACTCCCCCACAAAAAAAATAAATAAATAAAAATACCTGGCCCAGATGGCTTCATTGAAGAGTGCTACCAAACAGAGAACAGTTCACACCAATTTTACTCAAACTATTTGAAAACATAGAAAAGGAAGTAATACTCCCTAATTCATTCTATGAAGCCAACATAATCCTGATACAACAGCCAGGCAAAGATACCACCAAAAATATAATTACAGAACAATATTCCTCATGAATATAGACACAAAAATTCTCAACATAATTTTAGCCAACAGAATTCAACAGCATATCAAAAAAAAAAAAATAATACATCCTGATCAGGAGGGATTCATACTAAGTGGTTCAACATTAGAAAAACAATGTAATTCATCACATAAATAAAACAAAGGAAAAAAATTACATGATCATCTCAATCAATGCAGAAAAGGCATTTGATAAAATCCAACACACTTTCCTGATTAAAAAAACTATCAGCAAAATAGGAATAGAAGGGGAATTCCTTAACATAAATAAGGGCATATATACAAAACCAACGGTCAATATTATACTCAATGGAGAGAAATTCAAAGCATTCCCCATGAAAATGAGAACAAGACAAAGATGCCCATTATCACCATTCTTATTCAATAATGTACTGGAAATCCTAACAAGAGCAATAAGGCAGGAAAGGGAAATAAAGGGCATCCAAATTGGTAAGGAAGAAGTAAAACTATCCCTATTTGTAGATGACATGATCTTGTATATAGAAAATCCCAGAGATTCCACAAGAAATCTACTGGAATAGAAGAGTTCAGCAAAGTGTCAGGGTATAAGATCAACATATGAAAATCAGTTGGATTCCTCTACATTAACAAGGAAAACTCCAAAGAGGAAATCAAGAAAATACCACCCCGAGAGTATGGCCCCCGGACACACTTTTAGCTCAGTGGTAAAGTCACTCCTGAGGTTCACCGTTCAGCCAGGGATTGGACAGCCCCATAAAAAAATGGGACTAACAAGGCACAGGGAAAAGAACTAGAAGGCAGGAGGGGACAGTAAAGCTGGTGATAGGGAACCCAAAGTTGAGAAGGGACAGTGTTTACATGTTTTGGGGTTGTTAATCATTGTCATCGGGTAATATGTGTACTGCTTAATGAGAAAATATTGTTGTGTAAACCTTCATCTAAAGTACAAAAAAAGAGTTATCTATGTGATATCAAATTGACAACAGCAACTCAAAAGGTTTGATGGTAAGCCTAGGGGACAGTGAGTTGAAGATAAGGGTGATGGAATAATTTGGAAAAGGACAGTGAGAATAGCAGCACAACTGGAAGAATGTAATCGATGTCACAAAATTGTACGTGTAAAAACTTTTGAAATGGTGTAACTTTGGCTATGTATATTTTCACAAAAAAAAAAAAAAAGTCCTCCAAGGTCAAGGAGGGAGAGTGTTGACAATGTTGTGGGGTTGTTAACCAATGTCGTAAAACAATATGTGTACTGACTGTTTAATGAGAAACTATTTGTTCTATAAACCTTCATCTAAAGTACAGTAAAAAAATTTATAAAAAAAAGAAAACAATACCATTTATAATAGCCCCCAAAAGGAGAAAATACCTAGGAATAAATCTAATCAAGGATGAAAAAAACTTATACAAGGAAAATTACAAAACACTACTGCAAGAAATGAAAACAGACCTACACAAATGGAAAAACATACCATGCTCATGGACTGAAAGACTTAACATTGTGAAAATGTCAATAATACCCAAAGCTATCTACAGATAAAATCCAATTCTGATACAAATCCTAAGGACAATCTTTAACAAAATGGAAAAACAAATCCCCAACTTCATATGAAAAGGAAAGAGGCCCCAAATAGCTAAGGTATTATTGAAGAAGAACAAAGTAGGAGGCTTCATACTTTCTCATGTCAGAACTTACTATACAGCCATGGTAGTCAAAACAGCCTGGTACTAGGACAACTACAGACACATAAACCAATGGAACACAATTGAGAATCCAGAAGTAAATACATCCAGCTATGGACAGCTGATCTTCAACAAAGGGTCAAAGTCCATTCAACAGGGGAAGGGGCAGTCTCTTTGATAAATGGTGCTGGGAAAACTGGATATTCATTTGCAGAAAAATGAAATAGGATCCATACCTCACACTACACACAAAAACTAACTCAAAGTGGATCAAAGACCTAAATGTTAAACCTAAAGCTATAAAGATCCTGAATGATAGATAACACAGGGACAAAGCCAGGGGTCCTAATTTATGGCTGAAATATACTATTAAACATATTAAAATGCACAAACAAGATAAAGTAGATAACTGGAACCTCCAAAAAATTAAATATTTATGCTCATCAAAAGACTTTACCAAAAGAGTAAAAAGAACCTACAGGCTGGGAAAAACTTTTTGGCAACAACTCCTCTGACCAGGATCTAACTCTAAAATATATAGAAAACTTCAATACCTCAACAACAAAAAGACAAACAATCCAATCAAAAAATGGGCAAAAGACATGAACAGACATTTCACCAAGAAGATATTCAGGCAGCTAACAAACACATGAAGATATGCTCATGATCATTAGCCATTAGAGACGCAAATCAAAACTACAATGAGATACTATCTCACCCCTGCAAAAATGGCACTGATCAAAAAACAGAAAACAAGTGTTGGCAAGGTTGTGGCGAGACTGGATCTCTTTATACACTGCCAGTGGGATTGTAAAATGGTACAACCACTATGGGAAAGCGTATGGCATTTCCTCAAAAAGCTAGAAATAGAAATACCGTATGATCCAGCAATCCCACTCCTTGGTATATATCTTAGAGAAATAAGAGTAGTGACACGAATAGACATATGCACACCCTTGTTCACTGCAGCATTGCTCACAATAACAAAAAGATGGAAACAACCTGTCCATCAACGGATAAATGAATAAACAAAATGTGGTACACACATACAATGGAATACTACACAATGATAAAGAATGATGAGTCCGCGAAACATAACATGGATGAATCTGGTGGTGCAGTGGTTAAGCGTTCAGCTGCTAACAAAAGGCTGGCAGTTCAAATCCACCAGCCACTCCTTGGAAACTCTATGGGGCAGTTCTACTCTGTCTTATAGGGTCGCTATGAGTCGGAATTGAATCGACGGCAATGGGTATTAGGATACAACATGAATTAGACACCACCACTGAGGAAATTTTCAATCCTCTAACCCTGCACAGTCTAACATGGTAACTACTAGCACCATGGGGCTATTCAGAACATGAAATGTGGTTAGAACTCAATTCTTAATTTAATTTCAATTCATTTAACAATAAATTTGATTCAATTATGGGAAAAGTATGTTTGGCATAAACTTGGTTTGTGAATCTACTTTTTCAATAGTTAATTCTATAAAATGTAAATACCGATCAAGAAATTCCAATGAAAAATTTCCATCCACATTGAGATGTACTGTTTCTGGATTCTGGAAGTCTTAGTACAAAAAGAAATAAAAAATGTAAAATGTCCCATCAATAACTTACATACATTTGTAAAGTGGCAGTAATACCATCAGAACCTAACTTCAGGGGGGATAATGAACAGGATCAGCCCAAAGCTAATCCCGATAAGGTAGAGGTCAGACACACCTCCACTCTCCAACCTTTTTACCAATTCTGACACCAGCCGTCCCTCCCATGGCATACTCTACTTCCCTTCTGGGTTTGATATCTGTTGCAACGGCCACACAGAACTCACAGACCATACTTACAGTTAAGTGGTTTATTAAGGAAGTAACAGAATAAAACTTAGGATCAGGATCAGGAAGCATGTAGGCAACCTCTGAAGTGGAGAGCACATCTATCTCTTCACTGCAGGACAGCTCTCTCAGCTTCTCTTGGCCGTGCAAGCAGGCCCTTCTCTCTGCTGTGCATGCCTCCTCAGTAGAGGCCTCCTCTCCGACCCCAGAGGACAGGCCTTTCTGCCTTTGACTTCTGTGCCATCAGCTCTGCCGCAGGGCCCCTTGTGGGCCTTTTGCTAACTTACATGTTACAGTCCTTGACCCATGTTACAGCTCTTTTAGGAGGTTCCTTGCCTCTTCTCTCTCTGCTTCTCTCTTCTTGTTTCCTATCTGAAAAACCTCTGTGGAATTGGCTACTTATATCCACAAATGCCTTGTCAATTTCAAGGCATGGCCCTACCACCAATCCCCTCTCGGCTATAGTAACTTCATTTGCATAGTCTAGTGACAAATCCCTGCAAGGTGTATATGAATCACAGGGGAGGTGGCAGCCAAGGTACAGGCAAAAATATCAAAACGACAAGTTGTTTACAGCTTACCCAAGAAATGTCAATCAACCTGGACAAAAGTAACACACCCTTTAGGGTAGAAAACTAGGGCAAAAGGCTTAGGGGAAAAATCTCTCAAACTGTTCTTCCCAAAGAACCAAGGCAAAAGGCCACAAAAAGGAACTTATTTCATCACATAATTTAGTTGTTAATTTCACTAACAAATTTTTACATTCATAATAACTGGATATATTGGGTTTAAGTAAGGTGTATCGTTAAAAAACTCACATTTACATATTTCATTTTCTAATATGGCTACAAAGTTTTTTAAAACTGCATCTGTGGCTTGCATTACATTTGTATTAAACAGCACTGCTCTAGTCCCAATGTCCACTCTACAAGAAATACAGGAGACAAACTAATTTTAAAAATCATGAGAAAACCATCAGAATATCAAAATTTTACCAGACAACGACGTGTCTGTAATGTTCAAGAGTCAATATTATTAACACAACACAAAACTGCAGGCAAGTATACTATGTAAAACATACTAAAAGATCTAAAAGTAAAAAGGCAGTGTGCAAATCTTGTTTGGATTCTACCTTCAAAAAACGTAACAAGAACAACAGATAACTGGAGACATCTTCTTGTGTGGGACATTGAAGATTGTTTTGTTTTGTTGGCAGTCCTTATTCTTAGGAGATACATGTTAAAGATTAAAGGGGAAGTGAATGTCTGCAATTAACCATTAAATGTTTTATTGTAATAATGCACTGATATATTGACAAATGAGGCAGAATCTTAAGATCGGTGAATCTAAGTCAAGGGTTATGTGTGCTCCTTTTACTGGAAGTACAGACTTTCTTTAGATAAGAAAATCAAACTAAATACAAAGAAGAAAATTTACTTGTCAAAATTCATCTTGTTTATGGTAAACTAAATTCCAACTTCTACTACTGACAAAAATAAACTTGCACTGTCTTACTTCTTACGCACTTTTATATTTTAAAACTCTAGGGGATTTTCAGCAATCTGGAAGTGAGGAGAGTTGGAGAAGACACGAGAACAAAGATGAGTAGTGTTTTTTCTTTTTATTGTTGTAAAAAATATATGTAACATTTGCAATTTAACATTTTTTCAGGTGTACAATTTAGTGATATCAATTATATTAATCATGTGCCATCATCATCCATAATCAATCCCTCACTGCTTCCTACACCATGACTCCCTCTTTCCCCATGGCCTGCTAAACACTCATGAACTTTGGTCTCTATATCTTTACCTTTTCTTGTTATTTTACAAGTGAGATAATACAATATTTGTCCTTTTGTGATTGACTTGTTTCACTCAGCATGTTTTCAAGGTTTATTCATTTCATAGCATGTTTCAAGACTATTTCTCTCTATGGCTCAATAATAATCCATTGTATGTATATACCACATTTTGTTGATCCATTCATCTGTTGATAGGTATTTAGGTTGTTTCCAACTTCTAGCTATTGTGAATAGTGCTACAGTGAACATTGGTGTACATGTGTGTTTCCTTCAGTATTTTCAAGTCTCTTGGGTATATAGCTATGCGTGGAACTGATTGCTCACATGGTAGTATGGTTTAACTTTCTAAGAAACTGCCAAACTGTTTTCCATAGTGGCTGTACCAGTTTCCCTTCCCACCATCAATGGATAAGGGTTCCGATTTTTTCCTATCTTCGCCAATATTTATTTTTTGATTAGGTTGTTCATCTTTCTGTTAAATTACAGAAACTTTTAATATATTTTGGATATTAGACCCTTATCAGATATATGGATCCTGGAAATTTTCTCAGTCTATAGGTTGTCTGTTCACTTTCTTGAAGTCTTCTGATGAACATAATTATTTAACTTTTATAAAGTCCCATTTATCTACTTTGTCTTTTGCTGCTTGTGCTTTTGCTGTCCTTTCTAATCCATCATTAAAAACAAAGCTCCACAGCCACTCTCTATATTGTCTTCAAAGAATTTTATGGATTTCATTGGTTTTGGTGCAAGGCATGGATCCTGACTCATTCAATCTGCATACTGAATGTAGAGCTTTTCTTCGTGATAAATTCATATTTCTATTCATTCGCACACCCATTTATGAGATGTATGAGCTCCGTAATAACCTCAAAAAAATTCTCTTTCCACATGAATATAATTTAACAAAATAAATAACCAACACCCAAAGACAGGGAAATTATATCCAACGTTACCAGAACATGCTAGAATCGCCAGTCGAGGAGGAAAGGACAAGGCTGGGGACAGTTTCCTTAACACAAAAGGTGGAAATAATTTTTCCTTCTAGAGAAAGGACACAAATGTTGCTTTGAAGGGTTTGGGAGGGTAGAGCCCAGCAGATGAAAAAGCCCCAGCTGCATTAGACGACTCCTCTCTTCTCAGGGACTCAAGCACCACACAGCTGATTCCGGCAGTTTAGGGTAAGCAGTGAGCTGGCGTGGGCAAAAAGACTTGGACTCTTGGAGAAGTGGCTATGACTCTTGAACACCCACTGAAGGTGAATCAATCAGGAATGAGCCTGGAACCTATGACTTTTGACCCAAGATCACCACCTCTGGATCCTCAGCCTCCGACATGTCAACATCTGCACAGCACGCAGAGGTTGAGGGAGTGAGCAGGTCTGCACATCTTATTTCAGGTTACCATGCCAGGAACATAGCAATGGTGACAGCCTCAGGGATTGTGGTAATGAGGAGCAATAGCCACATCCTACAGCTGGGACCTGAAGAGAAACGCTATTTTCCTTCCACAAAAGACTCAGTTTGACCCCGGTCTCAGACTTAGCTGGCAGCACCAGTGGTGGCATACCCTGGAGTTTGATAAATATGGGCCTGGGGTCTAACTGATATTGCTACATGTCAACCCCTCTGCTCACAAATGTGGAGCTGCTTGTCAGATGAGTCACCTACCTGAACGCCTCCCCTGGCAAACAGACGTGTGCTAAATTCCCCTAGAAAAGAGCCTCTCTAGATCCCAACAGAAACTGGCAGAACAGGTTACTGTTGGGAATATTAAATGGGACAGCCTCTTTAAAAAAGAGTTAGGCAGTTTCTCAAAAAGTTCAACATAAACCTACCATATGACAGCAGTCCCATTCTTAGAGAAATATGCAAGAAAAATTAAAAATTTATGTTGACATAAAACCTGTGCAAGAATGGTTTAACAGCTTTATTCATAACAAGGGGATATGCAAATGTCCTCCATATGGTGAAAACACAACTACGGTGTGTATATACAATGGAATACTAAACAACAAAAGAATCGATGAACTATCAATAGATTCACCAATGTAGATGATTCGCAAACACATCATGCTAAGTGAAAGGACCAAAAAACAATATACTGCATAATATGCACAGGGACTTTTGGCGGGGATTCACAGTCAACGGAGGGTTTGACTAAAAACAGGCAGCACAAGGGAGGTTTTTGGAAAGAAGATAGGTACTGTTCAGAAGTTTCATTGTGCTACTGAGTGTAAGATGTGATGAATTTCTGAACTCACATCCCAAAAGTGAATGACTGCCTAAACTTTGAAAAAAACGCCTTTAGTGGCAGTACAAAATTCTGCTGTGTGGCCACTTATCTAACGAATTCCTTCCTGTTAGACACTGACTTTCATGGTTTCCACCATCTATCACTATTAACTATCACCAGGCACCATCTTAGTGCCTACGGAGTTCCACAGGATGATTCTACAAGGGTAATTGCTGGGTCAAGGGAAGGTCTAATATGAAGACTTCTGCTACCCGCAGAAACCATCTCCCAGGCCCCTTTCATGAAGAGTTAGTGAAGAAGCTCCCATCTCAGCCTGGGACACAGTGGCACTAAACCCTCCAGGCCTAAGAACCCCTTGGGTTATCCCCACAATTAAGTAACCCTAGATGAGCTCCTAGCTTGTCCAGGCCCTGTCATGTGTGTGCACACCAAGAGGATCAGAGGCTACTGTTCCAGTGCAGCCCAGCAACTGCAGCCTCAGCTCTTGTCTTGGTACACAATCTTGTTAGGTGCCATCAAATCAGTTCCAATAGCGACCCTATGTACAACAGAATGAAACACTGCCTGGTCCTGTGCCATCCTCACAATTGTTCTTATGCTTGAGCCCATGGTTAGAGCCACTGTGTCAATCCACATCGTTGAGGGTCTTCCTCTTTTTTGCTGATCTCTACTTTACCAAGCATGATGTCCTTTAGGGACTAGTCCCTCCTGATAACATGTCCAAAGTGTGTGAGACGGTGTCGCCATCCTCACTTCTAAGGAGCACTGTGGCTGTACTTCCAAGACACATTTGTTCATTCTTCTGGCAGTCGATGGTATATTCAACATTTGTCGCCAAACCATAATTCAAAGACATCAATTCTCTTTCGGTCTTCCTTATTTATTGTCCAGCTTTCAGATGCATATGAGATGACTGAAAACATCATGGCTTGGATCAGGCGAACCTTAGTCCTTTTAGCGGCAGCTTTGCTTTTTAATATTTTAAAGAGGTCTTTTGCAGATTTGCCCAATGCAATGTGTTGTTTGACTTGTTGACTGCTGCTTCCATGGGCATTGATTGTGGACCCAAGTAAAATGAAGTCCTTGACAACATCAATATTTTCTGTGTTTATCATGATATTGCTTATTGGTCCAGTTGCGAGGATTTTTGTTTTCTTTATGTTGAGGTGTAATCCATATTGAAGGCTGTGGTCTTTGATCTTCATCAGTAAGCGCTTCAAGTCATCTTCACTTTCAGCAACCAACGCTGTGTCATCTGCATATTGCAGGTTGTTAATGAGACTTCATCCAATCCTGATGCAGCGTTCTTCTTCATATAGTCCAGCTTCTCGGATGTTTTGCACAGCATACAGATCGAATATATATGGCGAAAGGATACAACCCTCACACACACCGTTCTTGACTTTAAACCACACAGTATCCCCGTTCTGTTCAAACTTCTGCCTCTTGGTCTGAGTACAATTTCCTCATGAGCACAATTAAGTGTTCTGGAATTCCTTTTCTTTGCAATATTATCCATAATTTGTTAAGATCTAAACAGTTGAATGCATTTGCATAATAAATAAAACAAATAAACATCTTTCTGGTATTCTCTGCTTTCAGCCAGGATCCATCTGACATCAGCAATGATATCCCTTGTTCCACATCCTCTTCTGAATCTGGCTTGAATTTCTGGCAGTTCCCTATCAATGTACTGCTGCAACGGCTTTTGAATGATCTTTAGCAAAATTTTATTTGCATGTGGTATCAATGATATTGTTTGATAATTTCCGCATTCGGTTGGATCACTTTTCTTGGGAATAGGCATAAATATGGATCTCTTCCAGCCAGTTAGCCAGGTAGCTGTCCTCCAAATTTCTTGGCATAGACGATTGAGCACTTCCAGAGCCTCATCCATTTGTTGAAATATCTCAATTGGTATTCCGTCAATTCCTGGAGCCCTGTTTTTCACCAATGCCTTCAGTGCACCTTGGACCTCATCCTTCAGTACCATTGGTTCTTAATCATATGCTACCTCCTGAAATCACTTAACGTCAACCAATTCTTTTTGGTACAGTGTCTCTGTGTACTCCTTCCATCTTCTTTGATGCTTCCTGCATCACTTAATATTTTCCATGTAGAATTCTTCAATATTGCAACTTGAGGCTTAAATTTTTTTTCAGTTCTTTCAGCTTGAAAAATGCCAGGCATGTTCTTCCCTTTTGGTTTTCTATCTCCTGGCCTTTGCACATTTCATTATAATAGTTTACTTTGTTTTCTCGAGCAGCCCTTTGAAATCTTCTGTTCAGCTTTTACTTGATGATTTCTTCGTTTTGTTTTAACAACTCTATGTTCAAGAATAAGTTTCAGAGTTTCTTCTGACATCCATTTTGGTACTTTCTTTCTTTCCTTTTTAATGACTTCTTGCTTTCTTCATGTATGATGTCCTTGATGTCATTCCACAACACATCTAGTCTTCCATCATTAGTGTTGAATACATCAAATCTATTCTTGAGATGGTCTCTAAATTCAGGTGGGATATACTCAAGGTTGTATTTTGGCTCTCACAGACTTGTTCTAATATTCTTCACCTTTAACTTGAATTTACATATGACCAATGGCCCCTGCCCTTTTTCTGACTGATGATATTGAACTTTTCTGTCATCTCTTTCCACAGATGTAGTCAATTTAATTCCTGTGTATTCCATTTGACCAGATCCATGTGTACCGTCATGGTTTATGTTGCTGAAAAAAGGTATTTGCAATGAAGAAGTCACCAGTCTGGCAAAATTCTATAAGATATCTGGCATCATTTCTATCACCAAGGCTGTATTTTCCAACTACAAATCCTTTTTTTGCAACTTTTGTATCCCAATTGCCAGTAATTGTCAATGAATCCTGATTACGTTTGATCAATTTCAGATTGCAGAAGTTGGTAAAAATCTTCAATTTTTTCATCTTTGGTCTTAGTGGTTGGTGTGTAAATTTGAATAACAGTCATATTAACTAGTTTTCCTTGTAGGCATATGGATATTATCCTATCACTGACAGTGTTGTACTTCAGGATAGATCTTGAAATGTTCTTTTTGACAATGAACGTGACACCATTCCTCTTCAGTTTGTCATCCCCGTCATAATAGACCATACAAGTGTCTGATTCAAAATGCCAATACCAGTCGATTTCAGCTCACTAAATGCATAGGATATCGATGTTTATGGGTTCCATTTCATTTTTAATGACTTCCAATTTTCTTAGTTTCATACTTTGTACATTCCACATTATTAATAGATGTTTGCAGCTATTCTCATTTTTAGTCATGCTACATCGGCAAATGAATGTCCCAAAAGCTTGACTCCATCCACATCATTAAGGTCAACTCTACTTTGAGGTAGGTCTTCCCCAGTCATATTTTGACTGCTTTCCAACCTCAAGGTCTCATCTTCTGGCACTATATCAGAATTATGTTCGGTTGTTATTCATAAGGTTTTCACTGGCCAATTTTTTCAGAAGTAGACTGCCAGGTCCTTCTTTGTAGTCTGTCTTATTCTAAGTTCCACTGAAACCTGTTCACCTAGGATAAGCCTGCTGGTATTTGAAATACTGGTGGCAAAGTTTCCAGTATCCTGGCAACAGGCAAGCTCCCACAGTACAACAAACTGACAGACACATAGATGTTCAGAATTACAAAAAACAAGACTCAGTGACTGAGTGCAGGCTCTGTGGGCATGTGGGAAAGAAGATCCATAGCAGGTAGGTCATGGTGGGGCTCTATATATGGCACCATCACCTAGGGTCCCAGAATGAGTCAACTATCCATGCAAACCCTGCATCTTATACCATTTCAGAAGGGGGCACTTTTGTGGGATGATTTTGGGTCAGAATTTTCTGTGCAGTTTAATCATCAGTAAACCAGGTATCCTGATAGTATTCAGGGAGAAGAAATGATATGCAACACAAAAAACTCACTAGTACACTAAACATTCAGTACAATCCCAATTATATTAAAACCATTATTTATAGTAATGAAAAACTAAACAAAATACCAAGAGTGGTGATATTCTAAGTGATTTCTTCAACATAAAATTTTCAGTTCAAATCAAATTTTCTACAATGAGAACATGCTGCTTTGCACTGAAAAAAATATTAAAACATGACTTTGCTGAGGAAAAGAAAACACTTCAAAACAACCATGTATTGATGAAACTTTCTAATGAGAATTTTTATATAAATGGGAACCAAATGCAAACAATGCTTATCAAAATTTATGTCCTAGAAAAGAATTGAAAGGAAACTTAGGGGAATATTTGTCACTTGAATGTGTTTAACAGAAAATAAAAAGTGGAAATTAATGCACATGGGTATAAAGCAGTGGTAATTTTCCCACTTGTACGTTTGATAAGATTCCTCCCCTGGTATAAATATCCTTGTGCAGAAATCGGGAAATTATGTGATTGAAGGCTTTCTCAATGCTGACAGTTACAGGGTATCTAAACTGTGCGAGGTCTCATAGGCATCCTGAGGGAGAAGGGACACTGAAGGCTTTCATCTTCTATATTCACAGGCTCAATCCAGAATGTAATATCTCACATGATATTCCCTGGTACTCTGCATTTACACGATGCTTCTCCTGTGTGACTTCTCACATGTTCCAGCAGTTAAATAGGGAAGACTTCTCCATATTCATGAATGTCATTGAAAGTAGTGAAGAAAAATTTTCACACATTCCTTACACTTATATGGTTTCTCTGCCATATTTCTTTTTTCAGGTTTCAGAAAAGATAAAGGATGGATGGTACCCACTATACATGTATACTGTTGCAAAGGATGAGGGACATGTGAAGATGTTCCCACATTTCTTACATTAGTAACTCCTCTCTCCACTGTGAACACTGATATGTGCAGTGAGGTGTGAGGAATGACTAAAGGCTTTCCCACATTCCTTACATTCATAGGCCCTCTCTCCACTGTGATTTCTTAAATGTGCAGTGAGTGATGAAGAACGATTAAAGGCTTTTCCACATTTCCTACATTTATAAGGCCTCTCTCCACTGTGAACCCTTATATGTGCAGTGAGGTATGAGGAATGACTAAAGGCTTTCCCACATTCCTTACATTCATAGGGACTCTCTCCACTGTGAGAACGTATATGTCTAGTGAGGTTTGAGGAATTACTGAAGGCTTTCCCACATTCCATACATTCAAAAGGCCTCTCTCCACCGTGAATTCTTATATGTGTAGTGAGTGATGAGGAACAATTAAAGGCTTTTCCACACTCCTTACATTCATAAAGCCTCTCTGAACTGTGAGCCCTGATATGTGTAATGAGGCTTGAGGAAGAACTAAACCCTTTCCCACATTCCTTACATTCATAAGACCTCTTGTGACTGTGAGTCTTTATATGTGTAGTGAATGATGAGGAACGACTAAAGGCTTTTCCACGTTCCATACATTCAAAAGGCCTCTCTCCACTGTGAACTCTTAAATGTGCAGTGAGGTGTGAGGAACGAATAAAGGCTTTTCCACATTCCTTACATTCATAAGGCCTCTCTCCACTGTGAGAACGTATATGTCTAGTGAGGTTTGAGGAATTACTGAAGGCTTTCCTACATTCCTTACATTCAAAAGGCCTCTCTCCACTGTGAATTCTTACATGTGTAGTGAGTGATGAGGAAGAGCTAAAGGCTTTCCCACATTCCATACATTCAAAAGGCCTCTCTCCACTGTGAATTCTTATATGTTCAGTGAGGTGTGAGGAACGAATAAAGGCTTTCCCACATTCCATACATTCAAAAGGCCTCTCTCCACTGTGAATTCTTTTATGTGCATTGAGGTGTGAGGAACGAATAAAGGCTTTTCCACATTCCTTACATTTATAAGACCTCTTTCCACACTGAGTTTTTATATATTTAGTAAGATGTGAGGCACAACTACAGGGTTTAGTAGAATTCTTACATTTACAAGGTTTCTCTCCAGTAAGAGTTCTTACACGAGGTTTTAGGTAAGAAGGACAACTGCAGACTTCTCCACATTCTTTACACTGATAAGGTTTGTATCCAATGTGAGAGCTGATGTGATGCTTAAATGTACGATCCATGAAGGCTTTTCCACACTCACCGCATTCAGAAGAATTTACTTCAGCAGGAATTCTTTTGAACCCAGTAAGATTTGCAATCCAGCTGAAAGTTTTCCCATACTGATTACCTTCTTTATTTTCATGGGGGCTCTCTGCCATACATCTTCTGTTAAATATAGACAGCAAACTGACAGATTACATTTGATACCATTTCACAATTATCATATACAATGAATGTGTGTTTTCTGCCCTGAGTTGTCTCATGTTGCATAGTTTGAATTACCTTAAAGAAGGTGATACCATTACTGTCACAATCTTTCTAAATAAAAAAGGTTTTCTGATAATTGTGTACAAGTGAAATATGTCTCAAGTACTAAATATACGATTCATATTTATGGAAATATTGTGAAAATTATGTGAACATACCATTTTAGAACTAATTTTATGCACACACACACACACACACACACACACAGAAATGTCATGACAGCTGAATACTCACTCTGGAGGAACTGCTCACTGTCATATGAATGATACTTACCTCACACACTTTTCCTGGTTGTGCTGATCTTCAGTGTTATGGAATTCACAGATTACTCCTATCACGGAGGACCAGGAGTCATTCTTCATGGACAACTTTTGACTATTATTATCCTTTTCAAACTCAGTCAGAATCGACTCAATGGCAGTGGGTTTGGTTTTTTGTTTATCCTGTTGAAAAACTGACCCAGTAATTAAGTGGAGTTTCACAATATGAAAAAAATCAGTAAGGAAATTTTATATCAAACAAGGCAGGTATGAAGAAAGACTTTGTAGCATTTGGCTGTTCCAGGACTTTGGCAAGGGTCAAAAGGGTAAGAAATTTATTAAGAAATAATTCCATGACAACTGAGAGTAATGGTGATATAAATAGGGTATACCTAGGGGAGTAAATTGGAAAGGTATTACAAATAATATATGTGTAAAAAGATAATATTTAAAGAGGAAATGGGGATGGTCTTTTCCCACAAGCAGAGAAGGGATGAGAGGATAAAAAATTTTAAAAAATCAGCTTAGCTACGTATGGAAGTTCAGTGTCCTCAAACCAAAAAATATTTTTTTGACTTGATTTATTCAAATGTAATTCTGTCCTGTTGCCGTCAATTCCATTCCAACTCAGACTGAACCTATAACAGAGAATAGAGCTGACTCACAGGGTTTTCAATGAGTGGCTGGTGGATTTGAACTGCTGAACTCTTGGTCAGCAGACAAACTCTTAACCACAATGCCACTTGCTAACCAAAAGGTTGGCAGTTCAAATCTACCAGCTGCTCCTTGGAAACCCTATGGGGCAGTTCTACTCTGTCCTATTAGATTGCTATGAGTTAGAATCAACTTGATGGCAACAGGTTTTTTGTTTTTTGGAATTCTGTCCCAATAGGGCTGGTCCTTCAAACAATTCTTGCCTTCCTGGTGCTCCCTGATACTGGAACTCTGGATAAGTCCTATTTCTACTCTCCTAAAATCTTTCCTTTGCTTTCCAGGAAGAAAAATTAGTGTGGTTGACATGTGCTCAAGAGGAAAGACAAAAGAGCTCATCTTCCTGACATTTCACCAATACTTTAGTCTCCAAGGGCTCTAGGGATGAACAAGTATGAAATTTTCAGCCAAAAAGTCCTGTATAATTTGTAATAAACACAGTAAAACTCTTACGAGGTTCCAACCACAAATCTTTCTTTACCCTAAACTGACCCTGGAAACCAATGGTCACACTTAAACACATAAAGAACCTTAAGGCTTTTAAGGACAAGAGAAATAATCAATATAATACATAGCTTTTTTACTTTCATGGAGAAGCTACTAGATTCTAAGCTCCATGAAGGCAGTGAAAATAACTGTCATGTCTGACAATTTATTCTTCAACACAAGTCCTGTAAGAAGGTCAATGAGTACAATAAATTTATAGAGTAAGAAGTAAATCAGAAAAATGAAACCATTCTTACCTGAGTCCAGGTTCCTGAAGGTTTCCATCATCACATCTTTGTAGAGTTTCCTCTGAGAAAAATCCAGCAAAGCCCACTCTTCCTGGGTAAAGTTCATGGCCACATCCTCAAATAACACTGAGTCCTAAAACATCACACATATTCTGTATCAGCAAGGTAACATCTTCCCCACTGTTTGCAAAAAGGATAGGTGAGGGTGACAATCCTGAGGAAATAAGAATTCATAGGGAGGAGACACAAGGTTCAGTGCTCTACTCTAGAGTGTGGCATCAACCCCATCCCTTGGCTGTCTGCATTTATTGCCTGACTGTTGTCATCTTATCTCATAGATTTAACAATATCTGACACACTAAACTTATCTCTCCACAGTTAGACTATGAGAAATTCCAGTCTCATTTCTCTCTATATTTATGGTTCAGAACCACCAGAACATATGGAAGGGAGAGAAATTATCCGCAAATCAAAGACCTATTTCCACATTCAGATCATCATTTCTTTGTGGAAAAAATTAATTTCACCTCCTACCATAAGACCCACCATGCCAGAACACTCAACAAAACATGAAGTACACGGTTTAAACAGGATGAGATACTAGTAACAGGGAAACACTGAAGGACTGGCAGCTTTAACTTTGCTTGAACAGACAAAACAAGCATCAGAACCACAACTGGATATGGCAGGGATTTTAGAATTATCACACTGGGAATTTAAAATAACTATGATTCATATGATAAGGCTTCCCAGGAAAAAGTAGGCCACATGCAACAGCAGTTGGGTAGTGTGAGCAGCGATGAACACTCTAAGAAAACTCAAAAGGAAATTCTAGAAATCGAACTGAAACAGACACGAAGAACATCTTTAATGGGATCAGCAGTAGATTAGACACGACTGAGGAAATAATCACAGAGCTTCAAGATAGGTCAATAGAAACATCCAACAACTGAGAAGAGGAAAAAGGAAACAAAATAACCAAGAACAGTGAAACAAAATGTGTACTATATGCATAATGAGAATACCAGAAGGAGAAGACATAAACTAAAAGAAATATTTGAAGTAATAATGGCTGATAATTTTACAAAATTAATGATAAACACCAAACCACAGATCCAGAAGCTCAGAAAACAGCAAGCAGGAAAAGTACAAAAACTGTACACCTAGCCACGTTATATTTAAACTACAGAAGATCAAAGACATGGACAAAAGACTGAAAGAAGCCAGAAGAGAAAATGAACAGTTCCTACAGAGAAGGAACATTTAATACAGCATACCTGTGTCAGAAGCTATGTAAGCAAGAAGGGAGTAGAGTGAAATATTAAAGGATTGAAAGGAAATAAGACTATCAAATTAAAATTCTATGTCCAGCAAAGTTATTGTTTAAAAGTGAAGGAAAAATATATTCTCAGACAAACAAATATTAAGGAAATGTAAAATGGTAATGGCAGAGGTCCTCTAACTTCACAAGAGGGAAGGACAATCAAGATGAGCCCAACACTGAGTCTTATGAGGTGGAAGTCAGATATGCTTCCACTCTCTAACATTTTTAAGAAATCAACACCAGCCGTCCTCCTGCCACAACACTCTCCACTTCTCTGCTGGGTTTGATAATTCATTGCAATGACCACACAGAACTCACAGACCATACTCATGATTATGGGGTTTATTAGGGAAGTAACAGGTTACAAATTAGGCTTGGGATCAACTTGTAAGTAACAGGAACAATTCAGGATACATTTCAATCAGGACAGCTTCTTCTCGGCCGTGCCCACGAGCAAGCATGGCCCTCAGCCTTGGCCCTTGTTCTTGGACGCCGCTCAGGCCTGGCCTCTGCCCTGCTCGGGTTAAGTGTTACAAAGCTCTTTAGCTCTGATGATAAGTGTGCAATGGCACCCCACTCTGCCAGGAAGCCCCCTACCAGAAGGCACTCAGATCTCTCCATGGGTGGCAAGCCCTTTGTAGCCACCTCACTCCAAGAGCTAGGAAATTACCATGCTGTCTCGTGTTGGTCTCCTGGCTCTTCTGTGACTGAACTCTGACATGCTTGCCACTGCTTCCTTCCCTATTGTGCCATCTCCACTGTTACAGCTCTGTCTGTCCCCTGGGTCTAGGAGGTTCTCAGCGAAGGGACCCTGTGTCCAAAGGATGCACCCTGCTAACTGCTCTCCTTGATGGTAGTGAGGTCCCACTCTAAACTCTAGGATTGGCTCTTTTTAAGCCTAGCAGGATGGCAAAACTGACCAATCCTCTACAAGGATTCCATGCACCTTAATTGCACTGTCCTACCCCTGCAAGGATTCCATGAACCTTATTTGCATCAGCGGACTGTACAATTTCTACAAGAGTTCCACATATCTTATTTGCATAGTTTCTGTCATGGACTGAATTGTGTCCCCAAAAAATACGTGTGTAAATTTGGCTAGGCCATGATTCCCAGTATTGTGTGACTGTCCACCATTTTGTCATCTGATGTGATTTTCCTATGTGTTGTAAATCCTGCCTCTATGATGTTAATGAGAGAGGATAGGCAGCAGTTATGTTAGTGAGGCAGGACTCAATCTACAAGATTGGATTGTGTCTTGAGGCAATTTCTTTTGAGATATAAAAGAGAAATGAGCAGAGAGGGGGACCTCATACCACAAAGAATGTAGTGCCAGGAGCACAGTACGTACTTTGGACCTGTGGTTCCTGTGCAGAGAAACTCCTAGTCCAGAGCAAGACTGATGAGAGGGACTTTCCTCCAGAGCTGACAGAGACAGCCTTCCTATGGAGCTGATGCCCTGACTTTGGACTTCTATCCTACTTTACTGTGAGGAAATAAATTTCTCTTAAAGCCATTCATTTGTGGTATTTCTGTTATAGCAGAATTAGATAACTAAGACAGTCCCACCTAATTTTGTGAGAGTTAACAAGATCACGGGTAGAAAGGCCATAAAGTGATTCATTGCACTGCAGATAATTTGTTGTCAGTATACCTGTCTTGCAAAATATATTAAAGAAAGTTCTTCACAGAACAAAAGGAAAATGATATAAGTCAGAAAATCAGGTGTAAAAAAAGAACATTAGAGAAAGAAGAAATGAGGGTAAGACAAAATATTCTACATTTCTTATTCCTAATTCATCTAACAATTTGTTAAAAATAAAAAGGCAACACAGATTCTGTGATTACAGTTAAGTGCAATGAAGGACGGCAATGTTATAAAGAATAGGAGAAACAGATTGGGAATACTGTTATAAGGTACTCGCTCTACTCATGAAGCTGTATAGTGTAATTTTAAAGTGGGCTAGGATTAGTTGTAAATGTATAATATAAACTCTAAGGTAACCACTATAAATAGGTAAAAAAGAAATACCATATTTTTACGCAAATAATGCACACCTCCTACTCTTCTTTGCCAATGGCACCCTCCTCCCATGAGGTATTTTCATAAGCACCGCTATGCCAATTTTTTAACGTGCTGCTGTTAAAAAATATTAGCATAGCATGCTTACAAAAATACCTTGCTTGAGGTGGGTGTGGTTGGCAAACAAACTAAAAGTCACACATTATGTGCGTAAAAATACGGTATAGTTGATATGCTAAGTAGGGAGAGAAAACAGACTCACACAAAACACTCAATAAAAACAAGAAAAGGCAGAAAAATGTGGAAGATAAAAGAAACAGAGGACAACAAATAGAAAACAATAAGAAATAAGGTAGTTAATAACAACTATATCAATAATCACTTTGTCTAAATTAAACAACTAAAATACAAAAAATTACTTGGCCTAAAAGTAATCCACTGTACATATAGACATAGAAATATTAAAAGTAAATGAATAGAGAGAAAATGGACACAGGTCAGCAAGACGGTGACATAAGTAGTTCCATGCTTGGTGCCCCAGGAAACACCCAACAAACCAAAAAGCAGAAACTGGTAGAAACAACTTTTTCAGAAGATTGGAACCAGTTAAAGGTTTACAACAACCAAGCACAGAGTCAAGAAAAAGGTGAATTCAAAATAGTAGGAAAGCTATGTGGCATTTTCAACTTTCCCATGTCTTAACTGCCTCTTGGTTAGGTGACAATCTTAAAGCAGTGGCAACCCACAGTGCCAGAGCATGCTAGAGAAAAACAGCAATAGGCAGTCATGGACAAAGACCTAAAGACAACCAATGTAGAAACAAAATGACAATATCAATAAAGAGATATGAATTATAAAAAAGAAACCAAACTTTGGAGCTGAAAAGTACAATAACTGAAATGAAAAATTCCCTAGAGTAGTTGAGTAGCATATTTGAGTAGGTAGATGAAAGAATCAGTGAAGTTGGGTATCGTTCTAGTTAGTTGCTGTTGAGTTATGACTCGTGGCGACCCCACACATTCAGGGTAAAACTGCTCTATACAGTTTTCAAAGCTGTGACCATTTGGAAGCAGACTGCCAGGCCTGTCTCCCAAGGAACTTCTGGGTGGGTTCAAACCACCAACCTTTCAGCTAGTAATCAATTGCTTAAATATTTATGCCACCAAGGGACTCACTAACTTGGACATAGAACAACTGAAATTGTTCAGTCTGAGTAGAAAGAAAAAATAAATAAAACTGAATAGAGCCAGAAGGATTTGTGGAATATAATCAAGTGGATTAGCATATGCATTATGGGCAAACCCAAAAGACAAGAGAGAAAGGGGCAATAAAACTTTTGTAGAAATAAAGCCCAAATCATCTGAAACGTGAGGAAAGACATGAATCTGTATATCCAAAAACCTCAATGAACTCCAAGAGATCCATACTGAAAACTAAGGTAATCAAACTGTCAAAAACCAAAGACAAAAAGAGAATCTTGAAAACAGGAAGAAAAGTGGCTTATTACACAACGAGGGATCCTCAATAAAATTAACAGAAATCATGGAGACCAGAAGGCAGTAGAATGACATATTTAAAGTGCTGGAGGAAAAAACAAACAAAAAAACTATCAATCATGAATTCTACATTTGTCAAAACTGTCCTTCACAAAAGAGGATGAAATTAAAACACATCCAAAGAAACAAAAGCTGAGGGAGTTCGTTACCACTACATTAGACTTGCCTTACAAGAAATCCTAAATATTCAGGCTGAAATGAAAGAACCCTAAAGAGAAAGTGAAGCTGTATGAAGAAATAAAGATGTCCAATAAAAGCAATTATATATGCAAATATAAAAACGAGTATTATTATATTTTAGGTTTATACCTCTACTTTTTATTTCATACATGATATTTAAATGACAAATGCATAAATACATTTGTAAATTTATGTTAATGGGAACACAATGGATAAAAATGTAGTCTGTGAGAACAAAACTTAAAGCAGGGAGATGGAGCTATATAGAATCTAAGTTTTTGTACACTATTCAAGTTAAATGGTAAAAATTTAATTTTGTTACAAATCCATGATGTTAAATGTAATCTCCATGGTAACCACAAAGAAAGTATCTTAAAAAATACCCAAAAAGAAATGAGAAATGAAACAAAACAATGACAAAAGTGAAGGGAGAAACAGTTCTACAATCAAAGTTGGAGAGTTCAGTATACCACTTTTAATAATGGATAGGCTAACTAGACAGAATATCAATAAGGAAATAAGAGGAAGTGAACAGCAGTATAAAACAGACCTCACAGAATATATACAACATTTCAACAAGCAACAGCAGCATATACATTCTTCTCTAGTGCATATGGATCATTTCCCAAGATAGACCATATATTACATCACAAAAGAAGTCTCAGTACATTAAAAAGATTGGAGTCATAAACTACATCTTCTCTGACCATAAAGCAAGGAAACTAAAAAATCAGCAACAGAAAATTTCACATATATGTGAAAATTAACACAATATAATTAATGACTAATAAAAGAAATCAGAAGAGAAATTAGAAAATACTTAGAGACAAATAAAAACCAAAGCAACACTTCAAAACTTGGGGAATGTAACAAAGGTAGTGCTCAGAGGAATATTTATAGTGGTAAATGCCTACATTACAAAAGAGAGATCTCAAATCAGTAATCTAACATTACATCTCAAAGAAACAGAAAAAGAAGAGTAAACTAAGCCCAAAGATACCATAAGGACAGAAATAATAGAGACTACAGTGGAGATAAATGAAATAGAGAATAGGGAAACAAGTGGGAAAATCAATGAAAAAATAATGTAGTTTTTAAGAAAGATCAATAAAATTGACAAACCTTTTGCTATACTGACCAAAGACAGAAGAGGCAAATAACTGAAATCAGAAATGAATGTGGAGATAGAACTATAGATTATACAGAAATAAAAAGGATTACAAGAGAACACTATGAATAACTGTATGATAACAAATTAGATAATCTAGATGAAATGGTAAATTTCTAGAAACACATAAATTACCTAAATTAACTTAGAAGAAACAGAAAATTTCAATGGAACTATAACAAGAGATAGAATCAGTAATCAACCTCATCCCAACAATGAACAGACCAAAACGTTATGGCTTCACTGCTGAATTCTACCAAATATTTAAAAAATTCACTTCAATTCTTCTCCAACAATAGAAGAGGAAAGAATATTTCCTAACTCATTCTGTGAGGTTAGGATTACTTTGATACCAAAACCAGATACAGACATGACTAACCCGCTGCCGTCGAGTCGACTCCCACTCATAGCGACCCTATAGGACGGAGCAGAACTGACCCATAGGGTTTCTAAGGAGTGCCTGGTAGATTCGAACTGCCGACCTTTTGGTTAGCAGCCGAACTCTTAACCACTATGCCATCAGGGTTTCACAGAGATGACTAGAAGGGGGAAAAAAAGGCAGACGAGAGTTGGCAGGAATGTAGATGCAAAAATACTCAATAAAATACTAAGTTACACATTAAAAAATCAACATAATACACTACATCAATAATACGAAGGAAAAACCACATAGCCATATTAACTGATGAAGAAAACATATTTCACAAAACCCAACACCCTTAGATGATAAGAACACTCAACACATTAAGAAACAAAGGGAAATTCCTTAACGTGATAATAGGCATTCATGAAAAAACCACAGCTAACATCATATTCTATGGTAAAAGAATGAAAGCTTTCCCACTAAGATCAAGAAGACACGGATGCCTGTTTTCACCTCTGCTGTTCAAAACTGTACTGAATATCATAGACAGAGAAATTAGGCAGAACAAATTAAAAGCAACAGAATCTGAAAGGAAACAAAACTATATTTTCAGATGCTATGATCCTATAGATAGAAAACTCACAAGAAAGCTACTAGACCTAATAAAGGATTTCAGCAAAGTTGTGGAGTACAATATTAATACGTAAAAATCAGTTCTGTTTCTATATACCACCAATCAACAATATGAACTTAAGAAAACAATCTCACTTGCAATAACATTTAAAAGAATAAAAAACCTGAAAAAAAATAAACAGGAGGTAAAAACCTTGTGCACTGTAAAGTATAATGCACTGCAGAAAAAAATTAATGAAGACCTAAATAAATTCAAAGACATTCCATCTTCATGGATTGCAAGATTCAATATTGTTATGATGTTACCACTACTCAAAGTGGTATATAGATTCAAGAAAATCCCAATCAAAATTCCAATGCCTTTATTTTCAGAAATGGATTAGACAATCCTCAAATTCATGTAGAATTGCAAAGGGTCCTGCACAGTCAAAACAACCTTAAAAACAAATGAACAAAGCAGAAGAACTCTCATTTTCTGACTTCAAAACTTACTAGAAAGCTACACTAATAAAAAAGAATCACATTGATATAAAGATGGACATACAAACCAAGGTAACAGAATTGACAATCGATAAATAAACCTAATCTATGGTCAACTGATTTTCAATGACAGTACTGAAAATATTCCATGAGGAAAGAATACTCTCAACAAAGGTGCTGGGACAACTGGATTTCCATATGCAAAACAATGAAATTGGACCTCACACCAAATGCCAAAAGGAAAAAAACAAAACAAAACAGTTAAGTTGAGATCCAGCCAATTCCGACTCATGGCAACCTTAAGTGAAGTCAGGTTAAACTGAGTGCCATAGGGTTTTCAATGGCTTTAATCTTTGAAAAGTAATTCAACAAGCCTTTCTTCCAAGATGCTCCTGGGTGGATGAGAATCTCCACCTTTCAATTAGTGGCAAAACACTTAACCATTTGCGCCACCAAAGGACTGCTGCATATACAAAAGTTCCCTCAAAATGGATCAATGATCTAAATATAAGAAATAAAATGACAAAACTTGGACAAAGAAACAAATGAGTCAATCTTCATTACCTTGAATTTGGCACTGGATTCTTAGACATGACACCAAAAGAACAAGCAATCAAATAAAAACAATGGATAAATTATACTTAATCAAAATTGAAAATTTTGTGCATCAAAAGACATCATCAACCAAGTGAAAAAAGAACAATTAGAATGGGAGAAAATATTCACAATTTTTATCTGAAGAGGGTTTGATTCTGAGAGAATAAAAAGAACTCCTACAGCTAAACAACAAAAGACAAACAACCCATTTAAAAAATGAACAGACAACTAAAATACACATTTTCCCAGAGAAGATATACAGGTGGCCAAAAAGCGTAAGAAAAGATGTTCAACGTTATTACTCATTGTTGTTGCTATTAGGTGCCACCAAGTCAGTTCTGACTTATACCTACCTTACATAAAACAGAACAAAACACTGTACGGCACTATACCATCCTCACAACCCTTGTTATGCTTGACCGCATCGTTGCAGCCACTGTGTCAACCATCTCGTTGAGGGTCTTCCTCTCTTTCACTGACCCTTTACCAAGAATGATGTCCTTCTCTAGGGACTGGTCCTGATAACATGTCCGAAGTACGTGAGACGAAGTCTCGTCATCCTCGCTTATAAGGAGCGTTATGGCTGTATTTATTCCAAGACACATTTGTTTGTTCTTTTGGCAGTCCATAGGATATTCAATATTCTTCGCCAACACTATAATTCAAAGGCATCAATTTTTCTTTGGTATTTCTTATTCATAGTCCAGCTTTCACATGTATATGAGGCAACTGAAAATACTATGACTTGGGTTAGGCACACCTTAGTCCTCATAGTGATATCTTTGCTTTTTAACACTTTAAAGAGATCTTTTGCAGATTTGCCCAATGCAACACGGTGTTTGATTTCATGACTGCTGCTTCAATAGGTGTTGAGTGTGAATCCAAGTAAAATGAAATCCTTGACAACTTCAATCTTTTCCTCGTTTATCATGATATTGCTTATCGGTCCAGTTGTGAGATTTTCATTTCCTTTATATTCAGATGCAAGCCATTCTGAAGGCTGTAGTCTTTGACCTTCATCAGTAAGTGCTTCAAGTCTTCTTTGAAAGTCGACAAACAAGGTTGTCATCTGCATATTTCAGGTTGTTAATGAGTCTTCCTCCATTCTTGATGCCACTTTCTTCTTCACATTGTCCAGCTTCTCGGATTATTTGCTCAGCATGTTGTTGTTCTTAGGTGCCATCGAGTTGGTTCCGAATCATAGGGACCCCATGTACAATAGAATGAAATACTGCCCAGTCCTGTGCCATGTCCACAATCACTGTTATGCTTGAGCCCATTGTTGCAGCCACTGTGTCAATCCATCTCGTTCAGGCAGCATCTTCCTCTTTTTCACTGACCCTGTACTTTACCAAGCATGATGGCCTTCTCCAGGGATTGATCCCTCCTGACAACATGGCCAAAGTATGTAAGACGTAGTCTCACTCACCTTGCTTCTAAGGAGCATTCTGGTTGTACTTCTTCCAAGACAGATTTGTTCGTTCTTTTGGCAGTCCATGTTATATTCAATATTCTTTGTCAACACGACAATTCAAAGGCGTCAATTCTTCAGTCTTCTTTATTCCTTGTCCAGCTTTCCCAAACATATGATGTGACTGAAAATACCATGGCTTGGGTCAGGTACACCTTTGTCTTCAAGGTGACATCTTTGCTTTTCAACACTTTAAAGAGGTCTTTTGCAGCAGATTTGCCTAATGTAATGCATCTTGTGCTTTCTTGACTGCTGCTTCCACAGGTGTTGATTGTGGATCCAAGTAAAATGAAATCCTTGACAACCTCAATCTTTTCTCCATTTATCATGATGTTGCTGATTGGTCCAGTTGTCAGGATTTTAGTTTTATGTTGAGGTGTAGTCCTTACCGAAGGCTGTGGTCTTTGATCTTCATCAGTAAGCGCCTTCAAGTCCTCTTCACTTTAAGCAAGCAAGGTTGTGTCATCTGCACGTCGCAGGTTGTTAATGAGTCTTCCTCCAATCCTAACGCCCTGTTCTTCTTCATATAGTCCAGATTATTTGCTCAGTATACAGACTGAATAGGTATGGTAAAGGATACAACTCTGATGCACATTTTTCCTGACTTTAAACTGTGGAGTATCCCCTTGCTCTATCCGAACAACTGCCTCTTGATCTGTTTACAGGCTCCTCAAGAGCACAACTAAATGTTCTGGAATTCCCATTCTTCACAATGTTATCTATAATTTGTTATGACCCACACAGTTGAATGCCTTTGCATAGTCAATAAAACATAGGTAAATATCTCTCTGGTATTCTCTGCTTTCAGCCAAAATCCATCTGACATAAGCAATGATATCCCTGGTTCCACAACCTCTTCTGAATCCGGCCTGAATTTCTAGCAGTTCCCTGTCGATATACTGCTGCAGCTGCTTTTGAATGATCTTCAGCAAAATTTTACTTGGGTGTCGATATTAATGATATTGTTCGATAATTTCCACAATCGATTGGATCACCTTTCTTGGGAATAGGCATACATATGGATCTCTTCCAGTCAGCTGGCCAGGTAGCTGTCTTCCAAATTTCTTGGCATAGACGTGTGAGCACTTCCAAAGCTGCATCCGTTTGTTGAAACATCTCAATTGATATTCCATCAATTCCTGGAGCCTTGTTTTTCGACAATGCCTTCAGTGCAGCTTGGACTTCTTCCGTCAGTACCATCAGTTCCTGATCATATGCTACCTCTTGAAATGGCTGAACATCAACCAATTCTTTGTGGTATAATGACTCTGTGTATTCCTTCCATCTTCTTTTGATGCTTCCTGCATCGTTTAATATTTTCCCCATAGAATCCTTCACTACTGCGACTTGAGGCTTGATTTTTTTCTTCAGTTCTTTCAGCTTGAGAAATGCCGAGTGTGTTCTTCCCTTTTGGTTTTCTATCTCCTGGTCTTTGCACATTTCATTATAATACTTAACTTTGCCTTCTCAAGCTGCCCTTTGAAATCTTCTGTTCAGCACTTTTACTTCATCATTTCTTTCTTTTGCTTTAGCTATTCAACGTTCAAGAGTATGTTTCAGAGTCTCTTCTGACATCCATTTTGGTCTTTTCTTTCTTTCCTGTCTTTTTAATGACCTCTTGCTTTCTTCATGTATGA
>NW_004444058.1:8494516-8540984 GCF_000243295.1 Trichechus manatus latirostris
TTTGGTCTTTTCTTTCTTTCCTGTCTTTTTAATGACCTCTTGCTTTCTTCATGTATGATGTCCTTGATGTCATTCCACAACTCGTCTGGTCTTCAGTCATTAGTGTTCAACGCGTCAAATCTATTCTTGAGATGGTCTGTAAATTCAGGTGGGATATATTCAAGGTTGTACTTGGTTCTCATAGAATTGTTCTAATTTTCTTCAGTTTCAACTTGAACTTGTATATGAGCAATTGATGGGTCTGTTCCAAGTCAGCCCTCGCCTTGTTCTGGCTGATGATATTGAGCTTTTCCATCGTCTCTTTCCACAGATGTAGTCGATTTGATTCCTGTGTATTCCATCTGGAGAGGTCCATGTGTACAGTCACCGTTTATGTTGGTGAAAAAAGGTATTTGCAATGAAGAAGTCGTTGGTCTTGCAAAATTCTATCATGCAATCTCTGGCATCATTTCTATCACCAAGGTCATATTTTCCAACTACCAATTCTTCTTTGTGTCCAACTTTCGCATTCCAATCACCAGTAGTTATCAATGCATCCTGATTGCATGTTTGATCAATTTCAGACCACAGAAGATGGTAAAAATCTTCAATTTCTTCTTTGGCCTTAGTAGTTGGTGTGTAAATTTGAATAATAGTCATATTAACTGGTCTTCCTTGTAAACGTGTAGGTATTATCTCACTGACAGTGTTGTACTTCAGCATAGAATGTAACGTTTTTTTGATGATGAATGTGATGTCATTCCTTTTCAATATGTCATTCCCATTATAATAGACCATATGATTCTCTCATTCAAAATAGCCAATGCCAGTTTATTTCAGTTCACTAGTGCTTAGGATATCGATCTTTATGTATTCCATTTCATTTTTGACGACTTCCAATTTTCCTAGATTCACACTTTTTACTTTCTACATTCTGATTATTAATGGACATTTGCAGATGTCTCTTCTCATTTTGAGTCATGCCACATCAGCAAATGAGGGTCCCGAAAGCTTGACTCTATCTACATCTTTAAGGGCGACTGTAATTTGAGGACGCAGCTCTTCCCCTGTTGTATTCTGAGTGCCTTCCAACCTGAGGGACTCATCTTCCGGCACTATATCAGACAATGTTCCACTGCTATTCATAAGGTTTTCACTGGCCGATTTTTCAGAAGTAGACTGCCAGGTCCTTCTTCCTAGTCTGTCTTAGTCTGGAAGCTCTGCTGAAGCCTGTCCATCATGGGTGACCCTACTGGTATTTGAAATACTGTGGCATAGCTTCCAGCATCACAGCAACTTGCCACCACCATAGTACAACAAACTGACAGATTGGTGGCATTAGTCATTAGGGAAATAGAAGTCAAAACCACAATTAGATACCAGTATACACCCAATAGAAAGGCAGTTTAATAATAATAATAGTAAAATGACAACTGTTGAAAATGTGGTGAGAGTAGAACCCTTATTTACTGCTAGTGGGATGTAACATGGTAAATACACTGTGGAAAACAACTTGTTGATTCCTCAAAAAGTTCAATATTGACCTAGGGATGTGAAGGGGATTCCTTGGGTGGCACAAATGATTAAGTGCTCAGGTATGAACTTTAAGTTTGGTGGTTCGAATCCACTTACAGGTGCATCAGATGAAAGCCTTGGTGATCTACTTCTGAAATATAATAGCCAATGAAAACCTAATGAAGCATGGTTCTACTCTGAATTCATATGGTGTCACCATGAGTTGGAATTGACTCAAGAGCAATAGGTTTAACTGGTTAGGGATGTGAAGGTGTTATTCCAGGGGACATCTGACAAAAGATTGTTCCAGGAAGAGGAAACAGGCCAGAACATGACAGCATCCCTTGCATATTGCAGGTAGAGCCAAAGGCAAGCCTGACTGGAGCAGAGTGAGATGTGGGAGAGCAATCGTAGAGGACACTGGAAAAGTGGTTAGGGTATGTGGACATATCACATACTAGGGCATGTTAGCTAAAGTCTCTGGCTTTTGAGTGAAATGCAGAGCAATTTCAGGCTTTTGAGCAGAGAAGAAAACTGATCTGATAGCTCTTAGAAGACCTTTGTGTAGGGGCAAATATAGAAACTGGAAGATCTGTTAGAAGGCTATGGCCATAATCACACATAAGAAACGTTGAGACTGGAGTGGTGGCAATGAAAGTCTGTGTGCCAGGGATAGTTCCTAGCTACTTTTAAGGTAGACCCAACAGAAATTCCTAATGGACTGAAGGTTGGAGTGTGAGAGAAAGTTGGCAAACATGAGATCAAGATTTATGCCCAGGAAAACAGAAAAGATGGAGTGCCATCAACATAGATGTGGAAGCCTTCAAGGGGAGCAGATTTTATGGGAAAGGATACAGAGGTTACTTGGGGCATGTTGAGATTGAAATGAGGATAAAACATCCAAGTGGGGAAGATAATAGAAAATAAATGCTTTTTAAAGAGCTGTTTCTAATGTAGAAAGAATAGACTACAAAAGATGGTGCTAGGATAACTGGATTTCCACATACAAAAGGTTGAAGTTGGACCCCTATGTCATATCATGTACAAAAATTAATTCAAAATGGATCAACAACTTAAATATAAAAGCTAGAACTATAAAAGCACTGTCAATAATAGTCCCAAAATGGAAATTTTGCAAATATTCACAAAAATGAACTTTTTCATACTATTACAATATATTCCATCTAGAGAACACTATAGAGCAATTAAGGTAAATGAACAACCCATGGAAGTCCTCCAAATATAAATCTGAACTAAAAGAATTGGCCTAACAACTACATATAGCATTATTCTATTTGTTGACAACATAAAAAACATAAAAATTCAAATGAACATATTTGGTGATACATACATAGGTGACTATAAAGAAAAGCAAAGAAACTGAGCCTCATAAATACTTAGATATTGGTTACATCAAGAGGGTAGAAGGGAACTGTGATTAAAACTCATGCGGGGGATGTCAAGATTGAAGGTATATCCATTACATGGATATTCATTTTATATTTCACCCAACTGTATATTTAGTAAAAAACATTTCTGCATGTATGTAAAAACTCTAACCAAATTTAGAAATGGAAAGAAACATGCACAATCTGAAAACGGGCATACACAAAAAAAGTACATCAATGAACATACATAGTGAAAACGTCAACATATTTCCATAAAAGCATGTGAAAAACAAGGATATTCATTATTCCACTCCTATTCAACCTTATCCTAAGGATTTTAAACAGTTTATTTCTCTCAGAAAAAGAAGGATTAAGCATTTTAAAGAAAATAAACCCCATAGCTCATTCTATTTTATAGGTTATATAATTGCATATGTAAAACCTAAAAAGAATATGTAGATGATTATAGGACTGAGAGATTTTAGTACGTTTTTCAGGTTGCGAAATATCAAAGTAAGTTTTATGTTATATACTTACACGCTCTAGTACCAAGCAGTTGAAACATTAACTTTAAAAGGATAACATGTATCTTAGCAAACATAAAAAGTACCTAAGAGTGTAACTAAGTAAATAAAAAACCCTAAAAAATTATGAAGCATTATTAAACAACTTCCAGATTGAAAAAACAAAAGACAGAGTGTGCTTTTAGAATACCGTTCTACCCAAATATATCTTATTTCCAAAGAACTTACTCTACCCAAATATATCTTATTTCCAAAATTCTTCAAAAATGTATATGGAAGTGCAAATGTCCACAAATAGCCAAGATATGCTAAGGAATACTGCATGGGGACTTGTCCAAACATATGTTTATGTATATATAAAACTCTGTGAGACAGAGACACAAAATGTGTGTGTGTGTAGCTATAATAAATTAGAAAGCGTGGTATCAGTTAAAAAAACACAAATAGATGAAAAGAAAGAAATAAATGGCCTGAGAACAGGCCCACCTACCTATAAGGAAAGTTGACTCATGACAAAGGAAGCACCACAGGGCACTATCAGAAACTACACGTATTTTAATATGTGGGGTCAAATCAACTAATTATCTAATTGAATTAATTAATGTATTCCTACCTACTCTATAGGCAAAAATCAACTCCAAACAGGTAAGTTTTAAACTGTAAAATTATAACACGTACAGGAGTTATAAACAATGATTTTGTAACACCAGAATAGAAAAAAATTGTTAAATAAGAAGAGTAAGACATAAGGGAAGAGACTGACAAATTTGACTATATTAAAACTCAGAACCATTCGTCAAAAGGCAGCAAGAAGTGATTATATAAGCAACATACTAGAAAAAAATATTTTAATACATATACATGAAAAATCTATTTCAAAACACTATACAGAAGTCCTAAAAATTCACAGAAAGATGGATTAACAGTAAGTAAATATGCACAGCCTCGTCAATACTGGAGAATTTTAAGATAATTGCAGAATAAAATTGAAGATACCATCTCATACCCATTACAAAACGAAACTTATTTAATTTGATAATCCCTACATCACCAAGAAAATGAAAGATAAAGTACATACACCTATTTTGTGGTACAGAAAATTGGTCAACTACATTGGCATTTCTCAGTAAATTTAAACTTGGCTATTACCTGCAACAAAGCGATTTCACCTCACTAGAGAGCTTTTGTGAAAGAAGAGCACTTAGGGCCTGGAAGGAGAATGAACAGAGCAGCACTATACACAACAGCAAAAACTAAACTTGAAACAAGCTAGATCTCGTAAGCGGTACAACACATACGTAAACTGCGGCCCATTCATACAATGGGAACACACCCTTTTAGCTCAGTAATGAAGTCACTACAAGGAACGGTGTTGACATGTCATGGGGTTGTTAACCACTGTCATAAGGCAATATGTGTACTGTTTAATGAGCAACAATTTGTTCTGTAAACCTTCATCTAAAGCACAATTAAAAAAAAGACTTCCTTAAAAAAAGAAAATGTTCTACATTCTACTTTGGTGAGTAGCATCTGGGGTCTTAAAAGCTTGTGAGCAGCCATCTAAGATACTCCACTGGTCTCATCCCATCTGGAGCAAGGGAGAATGAAGAAAACCAAAGACACAAGGGAAAGATTAATCCAAAGGACTAATGAACCACAACTACCAAAGCCTCCACCAGACTGAGTCCAGTACAACTGGATGGTGCCTGGCTACCACCAACGACTGCTCTAACAGGGATCACAATAGAGGGTCCTGGACAAAGCCGGAGAAAAATGTAGAACAAAATTCTAACTACAAAAAAAAAAAAAAAACACCAGGCTTACTAGTTCTGACAGAGACTGGAGAAACCCTGAGAGTATGGCCCCCAGGAACACTTTTAGGTCAGTAATGAAGTCACTCCTGAGGTTCACCCTTCAGCCAAAGGTTAGACAGGCCCATAAAACAAAACAAGACTAAATGGGCACACTAGCCCAGGGAAAAGTACGAGAAGGCAGGAGGGAAGAGTGTTGACATTTTGTGGTGTTGGCAAGCAATGCCACAAAAACAATTATGTGTATTAACTGTTTAATGAGAAAATAGTTTGCTCTGTAAACCTTCATCTAAAGTACAATAAAAAAATACATATTATATATATGTATACTTTACAATAGAAAGCATAAAGCATTATTTAAAACTTGGAAAGAAATACAATTTTCATATATTAATTTTACCAAGCAATCCAACAACCCCTTCATTTTGATTTAACTTGTCTTAGGTAGGAAGGGCTTATATGCCTAAACTTTTGATACCTGGATCTTAGAAATATACACTTACATTCCAGAGAGCAAGCTTGGGGCCCTGGTTGCTCAGTGGTTAAGTGCTTAGGTTGCCAACCAAAAGGTCAGCAGTTCAAATTCATCAGCTGCTCCTTGGAAACTCTATGGGGCAGTTCTACTCTGTCCTATAGGGCCCCTGTGAGTCAGAATCAACTTGATGGCATCAGGTTTGGTTTGGTTTAGAGCAAGTTTTGTGAAAGCACAATGTCCAATCAAAACATCCAATCATCGTGTTGAGGTTAAAAAACAAAAAAGAAAAGAAAAAGCTAAGGTAGATCCACCAAACGCAGTATTACGGAGTTTTATACTTTATATTTAAACTGTTGTAAGGACTGCACTATAAAAGGGGCAAGGAGGGCAAACCTCACATTTATCACTCCCTCATCACCAGCCACTTCTCCAGCACTTCGTCTCTCTTACCCTACACACAGATTTATGTCAGACTTCATCCCTGGCTACCCTGACCCCGGGTCAAAACATCCCTGGTCATCGGGGACCAGCCATAGGCTCAGGAGTCTGCACAACTCCCTGCACTTCAGACCAGCCTCCCTTTTTTTATATCTAGTCCCCTGGGACTAGGTCACAAGTGGAACAACTATCTTTTCTCATCGACTGCCCCTGCAGCTTTTCCTTTCCACTAGCCACCCACGCTGGGTCTTCACGAATTGACTGCCTGTGCAGCCCTTTCTCTGAATTAGCCACGGAGTTAATTGAGAGTTTCATTGCCCCTGTGGGTTTCTTAATTCTCTGTAATGGCTCATAAAATTCAGAGAGGCTATCACCTATACTTACAGTTGCCCACTTACTATAACCAGAAGGAATATAAGCAAAGAGACACATTAGGCAACTTCTGGGAGGGGTCCTGGCAACATGAGATTTCTATTGTCCCTAGGGACATGACACCCCCTTTACTGTGCATGGATGTTTTCACCAATCCAGCAAGCCCCAAAGAGGAAGCTCCAAGATCCAGGGTCCCTTGTTGTTACAAGGTGCATCAAGTTGACTCCGACTCATAGCAACCCTATGTACGACAGAACAAAATGCTGCTCAGTCCTGCGCTATCCTCACAATCATTGCTATGTTTGAGCCCATTGTTGCAGCCACTGTATCAGTCTATCCCATTAAGGGTCTTCCTCTTTTTCACTGTCCCTCTACTTTACCAAGCTTGATGTCCTTCTCCAGGGACTGGTCCCTTAGTCACTGGGATTTCAATGACTAGATCATGTCCCCCTGTCTTCCTGAAGTTAGTTCACCAGGTGTGCAGCCTGTGTAGCCCCTACTTGCCTGGCTATTTTAGAAAACAAAGGCATTATGTTCCAAAATAATGTTATTTTCAGAAACCAGAGACAAAAGTCCAAACCTAGTTCTTTGTCCCAAAACTGTCTACATATTATTATGAACAAAAAACAAGTATAAATTCCATGCTACCTTTTGTGTAATAAAGTAGGGGAAATAAAAATTTCTAATTCTACTTCCTTGAATTTACATGAAGAAAAACTGCCAAGATGCTTAAGAAAGTTTACAATAAAGCTGGTTATCTAAAGTAGAAGAAGAATGGTCTGGATGTTGACAAGAATAGGTATAAGTCTTCATAGAATATCCTTTTTAAGTTCATATTGAGATTTGAACTGTGAAGGGATTACCTATTGGAAAAATGTAATAGTTTTATTTTTAAACATAATACAAATCGAATGTGCTATTTAATGTGTTTCTTAGGAATTTCCATTCACAAGTATAAAACCATTTAAGATTTAACCACATAGTGCCTACTTGCTATGAAATGGAAATGATGTGAGCAAATCACCAAACTGTATGTCAGAGCTCTCTGCGTAAACACAGTGACCAGGGATATCAGTCTGTACCATCCATTTTATCTCACTCAGGAGAATGTTTCCAAAATGGCTAGAAGATTTAACACATTAGGGGTTCTGGCATAATATGCTAAATGTAGTAGGAGTCTTTAAGATCATTCTCCAAATTTAAGTAAGCTTTTAAGTAAGTTAAAACACATCCCTGTATTTGTGAAGTTTTATCTCCATTAAATTAAAAAATTCTCAGTAAAAACAAATTGATCTTGAAATTTGTTTTCAGTGGAAACTGTGACCCTGGGAACTTAAATATACCCATCTTATATCCTGAGCTGCTTTAGCAAAAAATAATATTTAATTTTAGATTCTAATCCAAGGACTGGGAGATCAGTCAAAAATTTAAAAAATTAAATACCACCTCTAGGCACAGATAGGCTGGAAGGACAGGGACATCCACTGGGTATCGTGCTTCTCACAAACCTGAACGCCTCAAGCAAAACTATTCCCTAATGGAAAAAAAATGATGGCTTGGGGACCCCACACATGATCCAGCTAGACTCAACCTCACATGCCTCATTCCTTTGGTGAGGTCATGAGTCTATCAAGCCCCACAGAGGACCCCATAAAGAGTCAGAGTTCTTCCCCTACTTTGTCTCCCCTTCTTTATCCCATGACACTGTGTGAGAGATGGAGCTAGAGTTTTAGAACTGCACAGAAGGCTCCAGTGACTAGGGAAAGAAAAAAAATGGCTTGCAGTGATGGGGCAAGAAAGGATGGGCCTGGAAGGCTTGGGGCTCAGCCTCCTCAGCCAGAGCTGCTCTGTTTTTAGACTCTCGTCAGGAGACTCTGTCATTCAACACAGAGCACCAAGGCCCATGGTGGGGATGTTAAAGCCCCATGGTATTAGCTCTGAGAGTCACATACCCTAAGTGAGCTCACACATTCAAGCCCTGAAAAACCACGTATGTGTAGGAGAAGTGCCCAGTGACAGTAGAGCAGGGCCTTTGGGTGCCTCTTTCAGCCTAGTCCTTTGGTCTCCTCTGCCATCTTTCCCTCACTGAACAACCCCAGGGCCAGGGGCAGACATTTGGTCCCCCAGTAATTCTTATCAAGCCTCACCCCCTTACAGTAAGAATAACAAAGTTCTCTGTAGTACTCACCATTTCCTTGCTCTGGTTTCTGGAAGTCTATGTGGATGTCCTCTGTAAGACCAAGAAGCTGCTTCACAAAGAGGGATGAGAGTGGAAGCAGAGCCACTAGGCAGTTTGAAGGCAGATGAATAATGTCTGGTCCACACAGCTAGTCAAGCAACTGAAATTCTTACTTGTGATTGCAATGGAAATGCAAGACGGTCACCCTAGGTCTCCTGTGGCGTAGACTGGATTAGTTCTCTTTCTGGCAAACCTGGGACCTGAAATGGAAGAAGGATGGGTCAGAGACAATGTCGAGTAAGGAGGGAATGACAGGTTCTTGGCCTTCAGCTCTTTCCCTGGGCAGGGCTTCCTCCCAGGCTCAAGGCCATGCTCTACCCTGAGGGTATTTGCACTTAAGGTAAAACAGGCTCCAGCCTTCCAGGCACACACTTGTTTGCTTCATGCAGCTCCATGGGGCTCTTCCTTCTGGCAGCCAGATGACAGATGGAGGAATTTACTGATCTCAGAGCATGAGAGGTATCCAGGCCTGGCAAGGCAGGAAAACTTGAACCTGATATCCTCTAGGGGGTAAGAGTCCAGAGTCAATGTTGTGGGTTCATCTATATAACTTTGCCTCTTGTAGATCAACACACACACACTGTTAATTTGACATCAACATGGGTGAATTTTCAGGGAGAACGTATTTTCCAAGTTTGGTGAATGAACCATCATGCTTTACTGATTTTTTATTATATGCAGTTAAAACTCCTCTGTTTTGATTTGGTTTTGTTTAATTTTCATTTCATATATAGCACTGTAATATGTGATCAATATTTTTCCCGTTGATTTTACAATTAACATATCTTTCTTCCCCTAGAGTTTTTTTTTTTTCTTTCTTATTTCACTCTCAGGCCATGACACTAGTCAAGATTTCCAGAAATCTGGGAGGATTCCTGAACACTTTCTCTTTCAACCTTTTAATAAGCCGTAGAACCAATAAATCAGAACATCCCTAAGTTTTCTCTAAAGAGCAGTCTCCCACCTCTGTTCCACTGTCTTTCCACCCTGCTTGCCCACCCAGCTGACTCCAATTCTTTTAGTTCTTGGTCTCAGTGTAAATATTCTCTCTCTTACATGATCTTTATAACAGTGTCTTCCCTTTAGGCAGTATCCTTCCTTTTATTATTCTCTCTAATAGCACTCTGTAATTTTAATCCACATCTTTATTTCTATACTTACGATTTTCAGCATAAACTGAGAGCCTGTAGATTTATAGAATCTCAAATCTCACCCCAGACCTGCCAAATCAAAGTCTGCATTTTAACAAGTTACCCAGTTATCCACATCCACATTCCAGTTTGAGAAGCACTCATTGCTCTATAGCCTGTAACTGAAGGAATGAACATTCTATCAACTGATGCCCTTTCAACCATCTACACCTACATTATATCATTCCTGATCCCAAACCATCCTCCATGTCTAGGCCACCTCACATTCTTCCTTAACTAGTTCATAACAACTCCTGCTTGACTTCATTTAGTCGTAGTTTTCATTTCCAAAATCTATTTCCAGTACAGGAACTGTTGTGTTCTGTTTAAAATCACAAATATACTTACATTCATCCCAGCTAAATACACATCAGTGGTTGTCCGCTGGCCTTCAAAAATCTCAGAGTAGTCAGCACAGCTCTAACAACCTACTGCAATTGCCTCCTTCAGTGTGGCTCATACCACCTCCCACTTTGTTTTCTCTGTTTCAACCTTAGCTGCCATTCATCAAGGAATGGATGATACTGGGTTCTCTGCTCCCTCAAGAATTTACACACTAATTTTTCCAAAGTAAAATACTCTTTCCACCCCCACCCATCCCACATGCTATCAACCCTGCTCAACCAGGTATGTGGCTAAATCAAAACCTTTTAATCGTCACTTAAATAATTTTCCCTTTCAAGCACTGTAAACTGACTCTCAGATTAGGTTCTATTTTCACATGTTATCAATGTCCCTCATTTCTCATTATTTATTTAAAACTGTCTCCCGTACTAGACTGTAAATATATGGGCCAAAAAACTAAACTTGTTGCCTTTGAGTCGATTCCGACTCATAGCAATCCTATAGGACAGAGCAGATCTGCCCCATAGGGTTTCCAAGGCTGTAATCTTTACAGCGGCTGGTGGGTTAGAAACAGAAACCTTTCAGTTAACAACGGAGCACTTAGCCACTGTGCCACCAGGCATCCTTAATCTATAGGCGGGCACTATGTATTTTGTTTTCTTGTTCCTTCTGGCCTGTGACACTGACCATTGAGAACATATACAGAATAATCACACACACACATTATCACTTGTTGCATATATTCTTGAGAAGCACTATCCAGTAGAACTTTCTGTGATGATAGATGTGTTATGTTTCTACACTCCAATATGATAGCCACTAGTACATGTAGCTAGTAAGCACCTAACATGTTAACAGTGTAACTAAGTTCCTTACAAAAAACTAAAATTTTTCTTTTAGTTTTAATTGATTTCAATTAAAATAGCCACATATAGCTAGTGGACATCTCAGCTCTAATGCACTCATTGAAACCCTAAATAACCAACATATCAAAGAGGGTGTATAGGTGTGAAAGCTGCCTTTACCACGATGCAGAGATTCACAGTCTTTTGTTTGCTGCAAGCCTGCCATATAGGGAAACAGAGTTGATAAAAGCAAAGGTAGCATTCAATTCAACTTGGTTGTAGTTACATAATTAAGGTTAAAGTCAACCTTAATTAGATTTACCTTATTCTGGAAACTACACTAATATTTAAACATAGAAACAAGTGGGAGTAACTGAGGGGGGAGGGACACTTTCTGAGGAGTGACATTTGAAGTGAGACCTGAATTATGGTATTCCTATGGTAAACAGTTTTCCTCGAGTGAGAGAAAATATCAGGTGCAAAGGCTGAAAGGCAGGGAAAATCCTGACATCTTTGAATTTTTTTTAAATGTGTCAAGAGCTCACTTAACATGAGGGTGAGCATTATAAATTTAAGTCAGAGAGCAAATGGAAGCCTGACCATGTAGGATCTTGTTGTCTAAGGTAACATATTTGGATTTTATTCTATACATGATTGATAGCTTACTTAGTATACATTTTTAACAGGCCTTCTTGCTGTTGACAGGAGAATATACCTTCCAGTGACAAAAGAAAAGTAGGAAAAAGTTCAGAAGCTGTTTTCTCCAAGTGGGTTGGGACCAATTGATGCATCTTAGATGGCCATTCACAAGCTTTTAAGACTCCAGACGCCACTCACCAACGTGGGATACAGAATATTTTCTTAATAAACTCTGTTATGCCAATTGACCTAGATGTCCCCCAAGAGACACAGCCCCTTGGACTATGGTTGTAACCATGAAGACAGTGGTTATATTTTGGTTATAAACCAACAGGTCTTCTTGCTTTCCTGCAGGTGGAGGATGACAGAAAAAAAGATAGAGGTGGACTATTTCCCCTAATCTAGCGAATGGATGCTAGTGCCATTTACTGATATGAGAAAGCTAGGTGAGAAGCAGATTTGCTGGGCTAAGATCTTGAAAACTCTGTTTTGGAGATGTTAGGTTTCAGAGTTACACAGTCCTTAGTGCCCTAGGTTGTCCGTGGGAAAGGTTTTGTGTCTGAGTCCATTCGTACCCAGATGTCCATATCTCAATCAATAGGCTGCCGCCTCCTGGCAGTACGAATCAAACCGTGACCTCTAAATCAGGCTCTACTCCCACTTTTTCAAGCTAGAGGGAAGTAAGAGCACAGTCTTGGCATACAGTAGGCCTTTAGAAAAAAAAAAGTTAGTATTTTGGAATTTCCTGATGTGCAACTCTTAGATTCTAAACTAGGAAAATTCACTAGTTTTGAATGAAGATTTGCATTTGACACGAAGTGGCTGAACTAACCATCAAGAAGCCAAGGGCAACACCCACGTTCATTGCAGCACTGTTCACAATAGGAAAAAGATGGAAACAACATAGGTGCCCATCAACAGATGAATGGATAAACAAATTATGGTACATACACCATGTAATACTACACAACAATAAAGAACAATGATGAATCCGTGAAACATGTTACAACATGGATGAATCTGGAAGGCATTATGCTGAGTGATTTAATCAGTCACAAAAGGGCATATATTGTATGAGACCACTATTATAAGAAATCAAGAAAAGGTTTAAACACAGAAGAAAACATTCTTTGATGGTTGCGAGGGTGGGGAGGAAGGGAGACGTGAATTCACTAACTAGATAGTAGACAAGAATCATCTTAGGTGAAGGGAAGGACAACCCACAATACAGGGGAAGTCAGCACAACCGGACTAAACCAAAAGCTAAGAAGTTTCCCGAACACAATAAAACACTTCGAGGGACATAGTAGCAGGGGCTGGGTCTGGGGACTATGGTTTCGGGGGACATCTAGGTCAACTGGCATAACAAAGTTTATTAAGAAAATGTTTTGTATCCCACGTTGGTGAGTGGCGTCTGGAATCTTAAAAGCTTGTGAGTGGCCATCTAAGATGCATCAATTGGTCCCAACCCACCTGGAGAAAAGGAGAATGAAGAACACCAAAGACACAAGGAAAATATTGGCCCAAGAGACAAAAAGTTCACATTAATCACAGACTCTATCAGCCTGAGACCAGAAGAACTAGATGGTGCCTGGCTACCACCAGTGACCTCCCTGACAGGGAATACAACAGACAGTCCCTGAGGGATCAGGAGAAAAGTGTGGAGCAGAGCTCAAACTCACATAAAAAGACCAGACTGAATGGTCTGAGACTGGAGGAATCCTGGAAGCTATGGTCCTTGGACGCTCTGTTAACCCAGAACTAAAACCATTCCCAAAGCCCACTCTTCAGACAAAGATGAGACTAGACTATAAAACATAAAATAATACTCATAAAGAGTGTGCTTCTTAGTTCAAGCAGATACATGAGATCAAATGGGCAGCTTCTGTCCAGAGGCAGGATGAGAAGGCAAGAAGGGACAGGAGTTGGTCTGATGGACACAGGAATCCAGGGGTGGAAAAGGGGAGTGTGCTATCACATTATAGGGATTGCAACTAGTGTCACATAACAATATGTGTATAATTTTTGTATGAGAAATTAACTTGAGCTGTAAACTTTCACCTAAAGCAAAAAAAAAAAAAGTAAAATTAAAAAAAAGACAAGGGCAAACTCAGTCCAAAAAGAGGGTACTTCTAGAATACCTACCTCTTCAAAAATAAACAGAAACAAATATAAGGCACCACATGTTTCTACAGATGTTGAGATTGAAAGTGGTATGTAATCATTTTCCTCTAGGCATTTTTCAAATTTTAAAATTATGCAATTTTTCACAATTAAAAAAATAAGAACACATTTTTTCCACAGATTCATCACAATAATGATGACAGTGAATATTAGTATTTCTGCTTGTTCAATCATAGCAACAAGAAACTTAGAAAAACAAGAACAAAGTAGGAAGACTCACAGTTCCCGGTTACAAAACATATTGTAAATCTACAGTAAACAAAATAGTCTGATCCTTCTATAATGAGGCACAAACATCAATTGAGAGTCCAGAAATGACCGCATACATCTATGGCCAACTGATTTTCCACAAGGGTGTTAAGTCCATCTAATGAGAAAGAATATTCTCTTTGACGGTGCTTGGACAACTGGATCTCCACATACAAAAGAGTAAAGTTGAACCCACACCTCACAACATATGTGAAAATTAACTCAAAATGATTCAAAGACCTAAATGTTAAGAATTAAAACATAAAACTCTTAGAACAATACATAGCTTCGGAACCTAGTTTTTAACAATGGATTCTTAGATATGACACCAAAAGAACAAGCAACAAAAGAAAGAATAGACTGGACTTATTCAAAACGTTTGTATATCACAAAACTTTACCAACAAACTGCAAGACCCAACCTTCAGAATGGGAGAAAATATTTGGGGGTCATAATTTGATAAGGGTTTAATATCCAGAATATATAAAGAATTCCTACTTCTCAACAAAAAAAGACAAATGATGCAATCAAAAATTGGGCAAAGGATTTGACTAGACATTTCACCAAAGAAGATACAGTTGACCCTTGAGATCCACAAGAAGTTCCAGGATACCAAAATCCACGAATGTTCAAAATCCACAGATACCAAAATCACGGATGTTACACAAAATGGTGTAGTATTTCCATATAACCTACGCACATCCACCTATACACTTAAAATTATCTTTCGATTACCTATAATATCTAAAACAATGTAAATGCTATGTAAATAGTTGTTATACTGTATTGTTTAGGGAATAATGACAAGGAAAAAACTCTGTATGTGTTCAGTACAGACGCAACCATAGTAGGCCAAACTACATAGATTTTTTTTCTGAATATTTTTGATCTGTGGTTGGTTGTATCCATGGATATGGAGAGTCAACCGTATGAAATGGCCAATAAACACATGAAAAGATGCTTAATGTCATTAATCATTAGGGAAATGCAAATCAAAATCAAAATGAGATACCACAAGGTATCACCAGCACCAGGATGACTACTCTCAGAAGCAGAAAAACAGCGAGTGTTGAGAATGTGGAGAAATTGGAACCCTCATCCATTGCTGGTAGAACTGTAAACTGGTATATTCTCTGTTAAAGATAGTTTGGAGGTTCTTCAAAAAGTTAAACACAGAATTACCATATGACGCAGCAATTCCACCATTCCTAGGTATATACTCAAAAGACTTGAATGTAGGGATGCAAACAGATACTTAAACACCAGTGTTCATTGCAGCACTATTTACAATAGCCAAAAGGTGAAAACAACCCAAATGATCATCAACAGATAAATGGATAAACAAAATATAGTATAGCCACACAATGGAATATTACTCGTTAAACAAAATAAAGTGCTGATAAATTCTCGTACGACATGGATGAACTTTTAAACACTATCCTAAGTAAGTCAGACACAAAAGGAAAACTATTGTATAATCTCACCACACGTAGTCCCCAACATATGACATATTCAAGCTGTGAAGAACAGCACTTACAATAGTCTGTTTTTTAATTTTTTAATATTGTATCATTAGTAATATGTACTATATACAATGTTGCAGTGCATAAAAGGACCCTACAGACGACTTCCATTAATTTTCTGACTAGAGATGCCATCCTTATTCCCAGGGATTATCCAGATGATCCAGAATCTTCCACAAGAGGAGTTATTACCATAACTGACAAAATGCCAACATCATCCATTTTTTATAGATGTGTTTTTTTAATGTATGTATGTATATGTAAAAATATATGTGTAAATTTACATGTAATGTTTCCAACTCCTAAAGACAAATAAAGATCAGATTTATAAGGATACTGGTAATAAAAGGCAGTAATAGTGAAAAAAAAGAGGCATTCAACTTAAGTTAGAATCAACTTATGAAAGCGTCATCAGAACAGAGCCTCATCATAAGTCAGGGACTACCTTTATATGAAATATTCAAGAATAGGCACAAATGGTAAAGCTTGGAGCCCTGGTAGCGCAGTGATGAGATCGGCTGCTAACCAAATTGTTGGCATTTCGAATCTGCCATCTGCTCCTTGGAAACCCTACGGGGCATTTCTACTCTGTTCTACAGGGTCACTATGACTCAGAATCGACTGGACGGCAACGGGTTTTTTTTTTTTTTTTTGGTTTACGGAGGTACATGGGTATTTCAAAGATTTAATTGACAACCCTTGGTCATGGTAACCTAGAGAAATAAAATCACTTTTGAGGAACTGTAGTATGGAAAGAATGGACTTATAAAATAAATGAATCTGGATCAACTGGTTATTTTCAAAAAACGAAAACAGTACTACTTCCATAACAGAAATTCTAGTGAATTATAATTCTAAACAGTAAAAAAAGAGATTATGCTACTGACATAGCAGCTACCAATTATTTCTCAATGATTTCACAAACAGGATACTTAAGTTCACACACTTTAAATTTTTGAAATGATATGCAACAGCTGGTTGACCCTAGTATCTATATATTTTTCCTATCTTTCGTTCTATGTACAATGATATCCTTTTGTTGCTCTTACAATAAAGGATTTGATATACACATATTATCTTCATTCTACATTATTACATTTGGTTTAAAGAGAAACATATAGTTACAATAAAAATACCACATATTATTTACTCACCAATTTGAGCTTCTTCATTTTCAAAATTTTTCACCATAAACCATGACTTTTCTAATAGTTGTATAGTGCACATTTATTTAAGAAAGAGTACTTTGTAAAAAGATCATTACAATGAATGAGGTACTTTTTGCAACACTAGTGTGGCTGACTCTCTACGACCTGTTTAAGGATTTTGATTTGTTTAAGGAGTTTCATTACACACGCTTTCCATTTTGCCCTCACTCCCAGTGTTTCCTGCTCTGACACTGTAAATAGACCATGCTTTTGCGCCAAGATGCTACCGACCTACAGCTCTTCGGTAGCTGAAATTGTGGTTGAATTACCAGCACCCAATCCCGCACAGATCCTGACTCAGCAAGGCTTAAAATCTTGAAGACACACTGGGTGTGTGATCTCTGTAAATCACTGATTGCCTTTATTAAGTTTGTTCAGCCACGTCACATTTTATACCAGACATACTAAGGTTGGCTATATTTTTTCTCATGTGACAAGAATTTCTGCCTTCCAGCGAAAGAAATTCCTCAAAATGCGCCTGTTACTAAATATTTTCCTCCTCAAATTGGGATAAATATGATCTTAAATGCACGTAGTTGTTCCAAATCATGTCCAGCCCACCTACTCCGCCGTGCCGACCCCGGCAGTGCAGAGCGCAGCCGCGCCCCAGGCTGGAGGTGAGGGCTAGATCTAAGAGACGGAGGCGACCTGAAAGTGGCGGCGGAGGGAGGCCCCAAGGCACAGCTCAGCTAGAAGTCGCGCAGCCCCAGAGCATCCCAGGGAGGGCAGGGAGGCCAGGACTGCGCAGCAGAAGGGGAGCAGCGCTGTTACCCCAGGACAGGAGCCCGTGAGCTCGCCACATAAAGGACCAGGCCAAACGCCAGCAAACACAACACCCACCTCAGACCGCAGCAAAAAACGTGCCCGGCGAGGACGCGCACTTCCGCTTCCGATTTCTGGGACAGGAAGGATGGGCTTCTGAGCGCGAACTCAGAGGGCTCCACCTAGTGATGGGGGTTTCAGTGGCTTCCACTTGGATTTGGAATCTGACCTCTTATTTCCTCTTTAGAGGAAAGCCTAAGTTTTCTTAAATGCGTATATAAACTGAAACGTGGATTTCAGTAGTCTAAGATTTCTGATTCACTGGGGTGCAAAAAAGCTGGTATTCGCATATTGGGTCATTTAAAAATTTTTATCATGTTCTTTATAAAAATAATTTGTTTGCTTCTATAAACACCTGCCGATCTTTAGAATTCTTGAAGTCCTTACTTTGGCTCCTGTTTGATAGTTTTTCGTCTCCTGCATACCACGGATGTTTCCCTTGGAGCATGGCACGACTCTGCAAACCCTGCCTGATCTCTCAAGAGGTGAGCAACATGGTTGTTGTTAGGTGCCCTCAAGTCGGTTCCAACTCATAGCAACCCTAGGTACAACAGAATGAAACACTGCCTGGTTCTGCGCCAGCCTGACAATCGTTATGCTTGACCCCATTGTTGCAGCCACTGTATGAATCCGTCTCATTGACGGTCTTCCTCTTTTTGAATAACCCTTTACTTTACTGGAAACTCTGGTGGCATAGTGGTTAAGAGTTCCGCTGCTAACCAGAAGGTCAGCAGTTTGAATCCACTAGGTGCTCCTTAGAAACCCTATTGGGCAGTAATGCTCAGGCCTATAGGGTCACTATGAGTCGAAATCGACTCAAGGCAACGGATTTGGTGGGGGTTTTTTTGTTGTTGTTGTTTGTTTTTTTTTACTTTACCAAGCATGATGTTCTTCTCCAGAGACTAGTCCTCCTGAAAACATGTTCAAAGTATGTAAGATGAAGATTCACCATCCTTGTTTCTAAGGAGCATTCTTCCAAGACAGATTTGTTCTTTCTTCTGGCAGTCCATAGTATATTCAATATTCTTCACTAACATCATAATTCAAAGGAGTCAATTCTTCGGTCTTCAGTATTCGTAGTCCAGCTTTCTCATGCATATACGATGATTGACAGTATCACGGCTTTGATCAGGCACAAGGTAGTCCTCTGTGAAATCTCTGCTTTTCAACACTTTAAAGAGGTCTTTTGCAGCAGATTTGCCCAGGGCAATAGGTCGTTTCATTTCTTGATGGCTGCTTCCATGGGCATTGATTGTAGAACCAAGTAAAATGAAATCCTTGACGACTTCAATCTTTTCTCCATTAATCATGATGTTGCTTATTGGTCCAGTGGTGAGGATTTTTGTTTTATGTTGAGATGTAATCCATACTGAAGGCTGTATTCTTTGATCTTCATCCGTAAGTGCTGCAAGTCCTCTTCACTGTCAGCAAGCAAGGTTGTGTCATCTGCAATGTCGCAGGTTGTTAATGAGTCTTCCTCCAATCCTGATGCCCCATTCTTCTTCATATAGTCCAGCTACTCAAGTTACTTGCTCAGCATACAGACTGAATAAGTTTGGTGAGAGAATATAACTCTGACACACACCTTTCCTGACTTTAACCATGCAGTATGTCCTTGTTCTGTTTGAACAACTTCCTCCTAGCCTATGTACAGGTTCCTCGTGAGAAAAATTGAGTGTTCTGGAATTCCCATTCTTCACAATGTTAGCCATAATTTGTCATGATCCATACAGTCCAATGCCTTTACATAGTCAATAAAACACAGATAAACATCTTTCTGGTATTCTCTGCTTTTAGCCAAGATCCATCTGACATCAGCAATGATATCCCTTCTTCCACGTCCTCTTGTGAATCCAGCTTGAACTTCTGGCAGTTCCCTGTTGATGTACTGCTGCAACTGCTTTTGAATGGTCTTCAGCAAAATTTTACTTCTGTGTGATATTAATGATATTGTTCAATAATTTCTGCATTCTCTTAGATCACCTTTCTTTGGAATGGGTGCAAATATGGATCTCTTCCAGTCGGTTGCCCAGGAAGCTGTCTTCCAAATTTCTTGACATAGACGAGTGACAACCTCTAACATCGGATCTGTTTGTTGAAACATTTCAATTGGTATTACTTCAATTCCTGAAGCCTTGTTTTTCGCCATTCCCTTTGGTGCAGCTTAGACCTCTTCCTTCTGTACCATCAGTTCTCGATCATATACTACCTCCTGAAATGGGTGAACATTGATCAATTCTTTTTGATACATTGACTCAGTGTATTCCTTCCATCTTCTTTTGATGCTTCCTGTGTCTTTCAATGTTTTCCCTGTAGAATTCTTCAGAATTGCAACTCGAGGCTTGATTTTTTTTCTTCAGTTTTTTCACCTTGAGAAGTGCCATACATGTTCTTGGTTTTCTAACTCCAGGTCTTTGCACATTTCATTATACTAGTTTACTTTGTCTTCTGGAGCCACTCTTTGAAATCTGATGTTAGCTCTTTTATTTCATCTTTTCCATTTTTTTTTTTTTTAAGCTACTCTACCTTCAAGAGCAAGTTTCAGAGTTTTCTCTGACATCCATTTTGGTCTTTTTTTCTTTGCAGTCTTTTTAACTATCTTTTGCTTTCTTCATGTATGAAGCCCTTGATGTCATTCCACAGCTCATCTGGTCTTCAGTCATTAGTGTTCAATGCATCAAATCTATTCTTGAGATGGTCTCTAAATTCAGGTGGGATATAGTCAACGTGGTATTTTGGCTCTTGTGGACTTGTTCTAATTTTCTTCAGCTTAGCTTCAACTTTCTTATGAACAGTTGATGGTCTGTCCTACAGTCAGCCTCTGGTCTTGTTCTGATGATATGGAGCTTTTCCATCATCTCTTTCCACAGATGTAGTGGATTTGATCTCTGTATATTCCATCTGGCTAGGTCCATGTGTATAGTCACTGTTTATGTTGTTTAAAAAAAAAAAGGTATTTGCAAGGAATAAGTCATTGGTCTTACAAAATTCTATCTTGTGATCTCTGGCATGATGTATCACCAAGACCATAGGTTCCAACTACAGATTTTTCTTCTTTTGAACTTTCCCATTCCAGTCACCAGTAATTATCAATGCATCTTGATTGCATGTTTGATCAATTTCAGACTGCAGACGATCATAAAAATCTTCAATTTCTTCATCTTTGGCCTTAACGGTTGGTGTGTAAATTTGAATAATAGTCATATTGACTGGTCTTCCTTGTAGGGGTATGGATATTATCCTGTCACTGACAGCATTGCACTTCAGGATAGATCTTGAAATGTTCTTATTGACAATGAATGTGATGTAATTCCTCTTCAATTTGTCATTCCTGGCATAGTAGACCATCTGATTGTCTGATTCTAAATGGCCAATACCAGTCCATTTCAGCTAACTAGTGCGTAGACAATCAATCTTTTTATGCATTCCATTTCACTTTTGACGACGTCCAGTTTTCCCTCGTGTCTGTCAGTTCGTTCTACTGTGGGAACTTTCATGTTGTTGTGATGCTTGAGCTATGCCACTGGTATTCAAATACAAGCACTGTCACCCATGGTGGACAGGTTTCAGCTGAACTTCCAGACTTACACAGGCCAGGAAGGACCTGGTGGTCTACACTGAAAAGAATTAGCAACTGAAATATTTATGAATAGCAGCAGAACATTGTCTGATATAGTGCCAGAAGATAAGTCCCTTAGGTTGGAAGGCACTGAGAAGACCACTGAGGAAGAGTTGCCTTCTCAAAGTAGAGTCGACCTTAATGACGTGGATGGACTCAAGGTTTTGGGACCTTCATTTGCTGATGTGGCATGACTCAAAATGAGAAGAAACAGCTGCAAACATCCATTAATAATCAGAATGTAGAATGTGGGAAGTATGAATCTAGGAAAATTGGAAATCATCAAAAATGAAATGGAATGTATGAACATTGATATTCTAGGCATTAGTGAGCTGAAATGGACTGGTATTGGCCATTCTGAATTGGACAATCATATGTTCTACTACGCCAGGAATGACACATTGAAGAGGAATGGTGTCACATTCATCGTCAAAAAGAAGATTCCAACATCCATCCTGAAGTACAACACTGTCAGTGATAGGATAATATCCATATGCCTACAAGGATGACCAGTTAATATGACTATTATTCAAATTTATGCACCAACCACCAAGGCCAAAGATGAAGAAACTGAAGATTTGTACCAACTTCTGTAGTCTGAAAGTGATCAAGCATGCAATCAGGATGCATTGATAATTACTGGTGATTGGAATGCAAAAGTTGGAAACAAAGAAGAAGGATTGGTAGTTAGAAAATATGACCTTGGTGATAGAAACGATGCCAGAGATCACATGATAGAATTTTGCAAGACCAACGACTTCATTGCAAATACATTTTTTCACCAACATGAATGGCAACTATACACGTGGACTTTGCCCAGGTGGAATACTCAGGAATCAAACTGACTACATCTGTGGAAAGAGACGATGAAAAGCTCAATATCATCAGTCAGAACAAGGCCAGGGGCCAACTGCAGAACAGACCATCATAGCTCATATGCAAGTTCAAGCTGAAAGTGAAGAAAATTAGAACAAGGCCACAAGAACCAAAATACCACATTGACTATATCCCACCTGAATTTAGAGACCATCTCAAGAATAGATTTGACGCATTGAACACTAAAGACTGAAGACCAGGTGAGTTGAGGAATGACATCAAGGACATCATACATGAAGAAACCAAGAGGTCATTAAAAGAGAGGAAAGAAAGAAAACACCAAAATGGATGTCAGAAGAGACTCTGAAACTTGCTTTATTTTTTTTTTTTTTAGGAAAACAACACTTTATTTGCAAAACTGGAAAATAAAGTAAAACATATTTTTCCTGCCTTTTGTATACAAAATGGAGCACTGGATAATTAAAGAGTAGTTGAAGCAAAGAGTTTCTTTATTTATTTATTAGTGTACTTTAGATGAAGGTTTACAGAACAAATAGTTTCTCATTAAACAGTTAGTACACATATTGTTTTATAACAATGGTTAACAACCCCATGACATGTCCACACTGTCCCTTCTCAACCTTCAGTTTCCTGTTACCAGCTTTCCTGATCTCTCCTATCTTCTAGTCCTTGTCCGTGTACTGTTGTGCACCGTTAGTCTTGTTTTGTTTTATGGGTCTGTCTAATCTTTGGCTGAAGGGTGAACCTTGGGAGTGACTTCATTACTGAGTTAAAAGGGTGTCCAGAAGCCATGCTCTCAGGGTCTCTCCAGTCTCTGTCAGGCCAGTAAGTCTGGCCTTTTTTTGTAAGTTAGAATTTTGTTCACATTTTTCTCCAGCTCTGTCCGGGACCCTCTGTTGTGATCCCTGTCAGACCAGTCAGTGGTGGTAGCAGGGCACCATCTAGTTGTACTGGACTCAGTTTGGTGGAGGCTATGGTAGTTGTGGTCCATTAGTCCTTTGGACTAATCTTCCCCTTGTGTCTTTGGTTTTCTTCATTCTCCCTTGCTCCCGAAGGGGTAAGACCAGTGGAGTATCTTAGGTGGCTGCTTGAGAGGCTTTTAAGAGCCCAGACGCTACTCAGCAAGGTAGAATGTAGAACACTTTCTTCCAGTTGATGTAGAAGTTCTCCGAGACCACGGTCCCCACAGCACTCTGCCCAGCAATTTCGGTCCCTCAGGGAGTTTGGATGTGTCTATGGAGCTTTCAAGACCTTGCCTTGTACAAGTTGTGCTGGCTTCTCCAGTATTGTGTACTGTCTTGCCCTTCACCAGAGTTACCACTTATCTATTGTGTATTTAGTGCTTTTCCCTCCCTCCCCCTCCCCCCTTGTAACCATCAAAGATTGTTTCTTTTTGTGTGTAAACCTTTTCATGAGTTTTTACAGTAATGGTCTCATACAATATTTGTCCTTTTGTGATCGACTTATTTCACTCAGCATAATGTCCTCCAGTTTCATCCATGTTATGAGATGCTTTACAGATACATCATTCTTTATCATTACATCATACTCCATTGTGTATATGTACCATAGTTTGTTTATCCATTCATCTGTTGATGGGCATCTAGGTTGTTCCATCTTTTTGCTATTGTGAACAAAGCTGCAATGAACATGGGTGTGCATAGTCTATTCGTGTGATATATTCGAGGATATATTCCTCGGAGTGGGATTGCTGGCTTGTATGGTATTTCTATTTCTAGCTTTCTAAGGAAGCACCATATCATTTTCCAAAATGGTTGTATCATTTTGCATTCTCACCAGCAGTGCATAAGAGTTCCATTCTCCACACAGCCTCTCCAACATTTGTTATTTCCAGTTTTTTCATTCGTGCCAGTAATGCTGGGGTGAGATGGTATCTCATTATGATTTTGATTTGCATTTCTCTAATGGCTAGTTATCGTGAGCATTTCCTCATGTGTTTGTTGGCCGTTTGAATGTCTTCTTTGGCGAAGTGTCAATTCATTTATTTTGCCCATTTTTTAATTGGATTATTTGTCTTTTTGTCGTAGAGGTGTTAGATTTTCTTGTAGATTTTAGAGATTAAACCTTTGTCGGATTTGTTATAGGCAAAATTTTTTTCCCAATCTGTATGTTCTCTTTTTATTCTTTTGGTGAAGTCTTTTGATGAACATAAGTGTTTAATTTTTAGAAGATCCCAGTTATCTAGCTTATCTTCTGGAGTTTGTGTGTTGTTGGTTATAGTTTGTATCCTGTTAATGCCGTGTATTAGGGCTTTTAGCCTAATATATTTTCTTCTATGAACTTTATAGATTTTGGCTTTATATTTAGGTCTTTGATCCATTTTGAATTAGTTTTTGTATATTGTGTGAGGTATGGGTCCTGATTCATTTTTTTGCAGATGGACATCCAGTTTAGCCAGCACCATTTGTTAAAAAAGACTGTCTTTTCCCCATTTGATGGACTCTGGGCCCTTGTCGAAGATCAGGTGGCCGTAGGTGGATGGATTTACATCCGGGTTCTCAATTCTGTTCCATTGGTCAATGTTACTGTTGTTGTACCAGCACCAGGCTGTTTTGACTACCGTAGCTGAGTAGGTTATAGTAGGTTCTGAGGTCAGGTAGTGCTAGTCCTCCTACTTGATTCTTCTTCTTCAACAGTGCTTTACTTATCTGGGGCTTCTTCTCTTTCCAGATAAAGTTAATGATTAGTTTTTCCATCTCTTTAAAGAATGTTGTTGGTATTTGGATCGGGATGGCATTGTATTTGTAAATTGCTTTGGGTAGAATTGTCATTTTCACAATGTTGAGTCTACCTATGCATGAGCATGGTATGTTTTTCCATTTATGTAGATCTCTTTTGGTTTCTTGCAGTAGTGTTTTGTAGTTTTCTTTGTATAGGTCTTCTACAGCTCTGGTTAGATTTATTCCTAAGTATTTCATTTTTTTAGAGGCTATTATAAATGGTATTGTTTTCCTGATTTCCTTTTTGTTGTTCTCTTTATTGGTCTATAGGAATCCAACTGATTTTTGTATGTTTATCTTGTATCCTGCTACTCTGCTGAATCTTTCTATTAGTTCCAGCAGTTTTCTCATGGAGTCTTCAGGGTTTTCTATGTATAGTATCATATCATCCACAAACAGGGACATTTTAACTTCTTCATTAACAATTTGGTTGCCCTTTACTTTTTGTCTTGCCTTACTGCTCTAGCTAGGACTTCCAGCACAATGTTAAATAGGAGTGGTGATAAAGGGCATCCTTGTCTTGTTCCTGTTCTCAAGGGGAATGTGAAACTTGCTCTTGAACATACAGTAGCTAAGGAAAAAGGAATAAATGATGAAGTAAAAGAGCTGAACAGAAGATTTCAAAGGGCGACTCAAGAAGACAAATATTATAATGACATGTGCAAAGACCTGGAGTTAGAAAACTAAAAGGGAAGAACATGCTCAGCATTTCTCAAGCTGAAAGAACTGAAGAAAAAATTCAACCCTTGAGTTGCAATATGGAAGGATTTTACCAGGAAAATATTAAACAACACAGGAAGCATCAAAAGAAGATGGTAGAAATACAGTCACTATACCAAAATGAATTGGTCGACATTCATCCATTTCAGGAAGTAGCATATGATTAAGAACCGATGGTAGTGAAGGAAGAGGTCCAAGCTGCACTGAAGGCACTGGCATAAAACAAGGCTCCAGGAACTGACGGAGTACAAATTGAGATGTTTCAACAGAGTCAGTGATTAAAGTGCTCACTCTTCTATGCCATGAAATTTGGAAGACAGCTTCCTAGTCAACCAACTGGAAGAGATCCATACTTATGCCTATTCCTGAAAAAGGTCATGCAACCGAATGCAGAAATTATCGAACAATATTATTAATATCACACACAAGTAAAATTTTGCTGAAGATCATTCAGAAGCAGCTGCAGCAGTATGTCGACAGGGAAGTGCCAGAGATTCAATCAGAAGAGGATGTGGAATCAGGGATATCATTGCTGATGTCAGATGGGTCCTGGCTGAAAGCAGAGAGTACCAGAAAGATGTTTATCTGTGTTTTATTGACTATGCAAAGGTATTCAACTGTGTGGATCACAACAAATTATGAATAACACTGCAAAGAATGGGAACTCTAGAACATTTAATTGTGCTCATGAGGAACTTGTATATAGATCAAGAGGCAGTTGTTCAAAGAGAACAAGAGGATACCGTGTTGTATTAAGTCAGGAAAGGTGTGTGTCAGGGCTGTATCCTTTCACCATATCTGTTCAATCTGTATGCTGAGAAAACGATCTGAGAAGCTAGACTATATGAAGAAGAACAGGCATCAGGATTGGAGGAAGACTCATTAACAATCTGCTTTATGCAGATGACACAACCTTGCTTGCGGAAAGTGAAGAGGACTTGAAGCACTTACTGATGAAGATCAAAGACCACAGCCTTAAGTATGGATTGCACCTCAACATAAAGAAAACAAAAATCCTCACAACTGGACCAATAAGCAACATCATGATAAATGGAGAAGAGATTGAAGTTGTCGAGGATTTCATTTTACTTGGATCCACAATCAACACCTATGGAAGCAGCAGTCAAGAAATCAAAGACACATTGCATTGGGCAAATCTGCTGCAAAAGACCTCTTTAAAGTGTAGAAAAGCAAAGATGTCACTTTAAGGACTAACGTGCACCTGACCTAAGCCATGATGTTTTCAATTGCCTCATATGCATGTGAAAGCTGGATGATGAATAAGGAAGACCAAAGAAGAATTGATGCCTTTGACTTATGGTGCTGGCAAAGAATATTGAGTGTACCACGGACTGCCAAAAAACAAATCTGTCTTGGAAGAAGTACAATTAGAATGCTCCTTAGAAGCAAAGATGGCAAGACTACGTCTCATATACTTTGGTCATGTAATCAGGAGGGATCAGTCCCTGGAGAAGGACATTATGCTTGGTAAAGTAGAAGGCCAGCAAAAAAGAAGAAGACACTCAATGAGATGGATTGACACAGTGGCTGCAACAATGGGCTCTAGCATAACAATTGAGAGGATGGCGCAGGACCGTGCAGTGTTTTGTTCCGTTGTACATAGGGTCGCTATGAGTCAGAACTGACTCGAAGGCATCTAACAACAACAACATCCACTTGTTCTATTTGAATGACTGCCTCTTGGTCTACGTACAGGTTCTTTATGAGCACAATTAAATGTTCTTGAATTCCGATTCTTCACAATTGTATTCATAATTTGTTATTAACCGCAGAGTCGAATGCCTTTGCATAGTCAATAAAACACAGGTAAGTATCTTTCTGGTATTCTCTGCTTTCAGCCAATATCCATCTGACATCAGCAATGATATCTCTTCTTCACGTCTTCTTCTGAGTCTGGCTTGATTTTTGCCAGTTCCCTGTGGATGTACTGCTACAACCGTTTTTGAATTATCTTCAGCAAAATTTTACTTGCTTGTGATATTAATGATTTTGTACAATAATTTCCCAATTCTGTAGGATCACCTTTCTTTGGAATGGGCACAAAAATGAATCTCTTCCAGTCAGTCGGCCAGGCAGCTGCCTTAAAATTTTCTTGGCAAGGATGAGAGAGCGCTTCCAGAATTGCATCCATTTATTGAAATATCTCAGTTGGTATTCCGTCAACTCCTAGAGTCTTGTTTGTCATCAATGCTTTCAGTGCAGCTTGGACTTCTTCCTTCAGTACCATCTGTTCCGGATCATATACCTCCTGAAATGGTTGAACGTCGACCATTTCTTTTTGGTACAGTGACTCTGTGTATTCCTTCCATCTTCTTTTGATGCTTCATGTGTCCTTCAATATTTTGCCCAGAGAATCCTTCAATACTGCAACTCAAGGTTTGGATAGTTTTACAGTTCTTTCAGCTTGAGAAATACCAAGTGTGTTCTTCTTTTTGGTTTTCTAACACCAGGTCTTTGCACATTTCACCATGATACTTTGTCTTCTTGAGCTGCCCTTTGAAACTGAAGTCTTCTGTTCAAGCTCTTTCACTTCATTTCTTCCATTCACTTAAGCTACTTACATTCAAAAGCAAGTTTCAGAGTCTCTTCAGACATCCATTTTGGTCTTTTCTTTCTTTCCTATCTTTTTAATGACTTTTTGCTTTCTTCATACATGATATCCTTGATGTCATCCCATAACTCATCTGGTCTTCAGTCATTAGTATTCAATGTGTCAAATCTATTCTAGAGATGGTCTCTAAATTCAGTTGGGATATACTGAAGGTTTTACTTTGGCTCTTGTGAACTTGTTTTGGTTTTCTCCAGCTTCAGCTTGAACTTGCATATGAGCAATTGATGGTCTGTTCAACAGTCAGCCCGTGGGCTTGTTCTGGCTGATGATACCGAGCTTTTCCATCATCAATTTCCACAGATGTAGTCTATTTGATTCCTGTGTTTTCTATCTGGTAGTCGATGTGTATAGTAGCCATTTATGTTGTTGAAAAAAGGTATTTCCAATGAATAGGTCATTGGTCTTGCAAAATTTCTATCATGAGATCTCTACTGTTGTTTTATTACCAATGCCATATTTTCTAACTACTAATCCTTCTTTGTTTCCAACTTTTGCATTCCAATTACCAGTAAGTATCAATGTATCTTGATTGCATGTTTGATCATCTTCAGATTGCAGAAGCTGGCAAAGGTCTTCAATTTCTTTCTCTTTGTCATTAGTGGTTGGTGTGTAAATTTGAATAATAATTGTATTACCAGGTCTTCCTTGTAGGCGTATGGGTATTATCCTATCACTGACAGCATTGTACTTCATGATAGACCTTAAAATGCTCCTTTTGACAATGAATGCAAACTGTTTCTCTTCAGTTTGTCATTCCGGGCATAACAGACTGCATGATTGTCTGATTCAAAATGGCCAATAGCAGTCCATTTCAGCTACTCTACCTACTGCTGTTGAGCTGACTCCAACTCATAGCAACCCCAAAGGGTTTCCAAGGCTGTAAATCTGTACAGAAGCAGACTGCCACATCTTTCTTCCATGGAGCCTCTTGTGGTTTCAAATCACTGATTTTTGGCTAGCAGTCAATTGCTTTAACCACTGTGCCACCAGGGCTCCTTTATTTCAGGTAATAGCTAGGATTATTGATCTTCAAGATTTCCATTTCATTTTTGACAACTTCCAATTTTCCTAGGTTCATACTTCTTACATTACTAATTAATGTTTTCAGCTGTTTCTTCTCATTTTGAGCCATGCCACATCAACAAAATGAAGGTGCAGAAAACTTTACTCCATGCAAGTCATTAAGGCAACTCTACTTTGGGGAGGCAGCTCTTCTCATCATATTTTGAGTGCCTTCCAACCTGAGAGGTTCGTTTTCTGGCACTATATCAGGCAATGTACTTCTGGTATTCATAAGGCTTTCAGTGGCCAATTTTTTCAGCAGTAGATTGCCAGGTCCTTCTTCCTAGTCTGTCTTAGCATGCAAGCTTCGCTGAAACCTGTTCACCATGGGTGACCCTACTGGTATTTGAAATACTGGTGGCATAGCTTCCAGTATCACAGCAAAATGCAAGCCATCACAAACTCCTCTGTCAGTCTGTCATACTGTGGTGGCTTGCTGGACTTCATCTAGTCAACATTATGGCTTTGGGATTTTATCTATGTTGTGGCATATAGCAGTATTTTGTTCTTTTTTTTGTCACTGTGTACTATTGCAATGTATGAAAACACCAATTTTCCTTATTCATTTATTCATTTTATTCTGTTCTTAATGTTCGTATTATAACCCAGGATATGACCTTGCTGAATGTTTATTGAGCACCTAAAAATAATGTGACATCTGCTGTTGTTGAGTGGAGTATTCAATCAATATAAATTAGGTCAAGATAGTTGATGGTGTTGTTCAGGTGTTCTATACGTTTGCTAACTTCCATATCCTTGTGAATTTTTCTATTTAGTCTTTCAGCTCTTTCAGTTGAAGTTCTGTTGTTAGGAGCCCTGGTGGCATAGTGGTTAAGAGCTTGGCTGCTAAGCAAAAGATCAGCAGTTCGAATACAGCAGCCGCTCCTTGGAAACCCTATGGTGGCAGTTCTACTCTGTCCTTATAGGGTCACTATGAGTCGGAATCGACTTGACAGCAACAGGTTTGGCTTTTTTTTTTTCTTTTTTTTTTTTTTGGTTGTTAGTGTGTATACACATTTTAGATTGTTATGTCTTCTTGCTGAATTCCCCTCTTATTGTTATGAAACGTACCTCTTCATCCCTGCTAATTTTCATTCTAGCCTTCCCTCCTTGCTAATTATAATGGTCTTTGTCTCACAGTGAAAGGCTTGGTTCCCATTATTTGCAATTTATTTATGTATTTGTTCAATTCTAGGAAACATGTAGTTTCAGAATTGCTAACCAATACCTGAGAAACATATTTATCCACTAAAGCAATATTTCTTCATAGTTTTGAATTTAGCCTTACAGTTTCCATAAAAAAGCAGTCTCCAAAGTTCTTTAGGTCAGCTCCTTTTTTCCTTACCACTGTCAGGGAGAGTATATCAGACATTTGTAATTAAGTTAGATTAATTCATCACAGTTTTCTTTCCATGCTGGGATACATACATATCCTGGATGATTTTTACGAATTTTTATGCAACATAGTTAACTCTTTGTGATGTATAATTCTATGCTTTTGACAAATGTTTAGAGTCATGTAAACACCAGTACCATGAACTGTTCTATCATCTTAAAAATGCCTTTGTGCAGCCCCTTTGTAGTCAGTCTCTCCTCACTCCCTCACTCCTACCAACTGATCTGTTTTCTATCTCTATAGATTTTCCTTTTCCACAATACTATATAAATGGAAATTTCCATTATTTCCAATTTAGACCTGACTTCTTTAACTTACAAAAATGCATCAAAGATTTATCCATTCTCTAGTGTGAATCAATAATGAGTCTATTTGTTGGTGAGTAATCTGCCATTGTACTGATGTACTGTTTGTTAAGCCATTCACCAGTCGAAGAACATCTCTGTTGTTTCCAGGTTTCTGCAATGGTAACTAAAATGCCTATAAAAACTCCAAACAGGTTTTTGTGTGACTATAAATATTCGGTTCACCTGGGTAAAAACCTATTAGTGGGATCTCTGTTGTGTGGTAAATGTATCTAAATTTACAAGAAGTGGCCAGTTTCCAAAGTGACTGTACCATTTTGTATTCCAACCACTGAATGAAAGTTCCTGTTGCTTTGCATCCTCACCAACACTTGGAAGTGTCACTTCATTTTTGTGTAGTCATAGTAATAAGTGATAGTGGTACCTCATTGTGGTATAAATTTGCACTTCCCTAATGACTAATACCAACCAGTGGCTGTCTAGTCTGTTCTGACTCATGGTGACCCCACGTGTGCAGAGCAGAACTACACACCATAGGATTTTCAAGGATGTGACTTTTCAGAAGCAGATCACCAGGACTTTTTTCAGAGGCACGCCTCTGGGGGAGGGGGGTTCGAACAACCAACCTTTTGGCGAGTAGTCAAGTGCTTAACCATTTGAGCCACCCTGCCAACTATGGCTCTTTCCTGTTTGGAAAGGTAATTTAAAGGAGCACTGGTGGCACAAAGGTTAAGCACTCAGCTGCTAACCACTGTTTGAACCCACCAGCCACTCAGCAGAAGAAAGATGTGGCAGTCTGCTTCCTTAAAGATGACAAACTTGGAAACCCTATGGGGCAGTTCTACTCTGTCCTACCGAGTCACCGTGAGTCGGAATTGACTGGAAGATAATGGGTTTTTTGTTTCAGTGACTAATAAAAAATATTAAGCATTTGTATAAGCTCACCTACCATCCATATATCATCTTTAATGAAGTGTATAGCTCTGAAATAAAAAGCTCTCACCACATTTTCTTCTTTTTAATTCCTCAAAAATTGTAATCATTTTCCTCCCCTATGGCCTTTGCACTACATATGTACTTTCTCCCCTGTGGCCTTTGCACTACATATGTTCCCTGACTGAACTGTCTTTCCCTAGGTATCCCGTGGTCAGCTTCTAATAGTTTTAGTCTCAAAGAGCCACTTCCTCAGAGCAGGCCCTTTCTCCCATTTCAGTTACTCCCTCTCACTTTCCTGTTTAGTTTTTCCACTGAAATTTTCCCAAATTCAGTTAAATCTACTTAACGGTAACAGGGTTTATTCCTCTTCCCATCAACCTATAAAAAGTGTATCATGTAAATACAACCAAATTGAACAGAGTGTTATATTTACTTCTATCCATGTTATGAAACGCCCCAAAGAAGGAAAAGGCTGTAAAGCTCTTGTTTGTGGTAAAGGCAGCTTTAACATTCCTTTACATGTTCTTCGATTAGAGTTCTGCTAAGTACTCTAGAACTTTGTTGTCCAATATGGTAGTCTGTACCCATATGTGGCCACTTAAAATTATAATTTCAATTCTTCATTTGCACTAGCCGCATTTCAATGCCTAAATGGCTACATGGAACCAGTGATTATTGTACTCAGAGTTGTTTAAAATGAAACGGAGTTTCTGTAAAATAAAAGTTTTATTCAGATTCAAAGATTTACAAATTGGGAAGCACCACGATGAAAGTTCAAAATGGTGTTCTGAATAGAAAGCATAAGCTCACTCCTACACTCAGTTCTGCAGACCTTTTTACAAATTTGGGAACAGTACAGGGTAAGTTGGTTTGGCTGACATTCAACATGCTCTCGTAAGACTCATTTATCAAGAATTTCTATTCTCTGGTGTTATAGATTGAATTATTTCTCCAAAAAATAGGTGTTGTAAATCCTAACCTCTATGCCTGTGGTTATAATCCCATTTGGGAATGGGCTGTCTTTTTATGTTAATGAGGCAGGATTAGTGTAAGGTGTACCTTAAGTCAATCTCTTTTGAAATATAAAAGAGATTAAATAAGCGAACAGAGCAAAGATGGGGTAAGATAGATGTCAAGACACATGGAGATCTCCAAGGACCCAGAAAGCAGAAGCAGAAGAGATAGAAAGCAGAGCCAACAGAGATAGAAAGCCTTCTCCTAGAGCTGGCACCTTGAATTCGGATTTCTAGCCTCCTAAACTGTGAGAAAATAAATTTTTGTTAAAGCCATCCACTTTTGGTATTTCTTTTATAGCAGCACTAGATTACTAAGACAGCTGGAGCACTCAACCTTAGCCGCAGTCTCCTGCATTCGGAGCTTGTTCCTTCTATTTATTGCAACATTTTGGGTAGGGTACCTGTCATGGTTTGAATTATGTCCCCCCAAAAATGTGTATATCAGTTTGGCTGGGCCATGATTCTTGGTACTGTGTGATTTTCCTATATGTTGTAAACCTGCCTCTATGATGTTAATGAGGGAGGATTGGTGGCAGTTGTGTTAGTAAGGCAGGACCTGATCTACAAGACTGGATTGTGTCCTGAGGCAATCTCTTGAGATATAAAAGACAGAAGTGAGCAGTGAGACAGGGGGACCTCATACCATCAAGAAAGCAGTGCCAGGAGCAGACCGCGTCCTTTGGACCAGGGTCCCTGCACCGAGAAGCTCCTAGTCTGAGGGAACACTGACGAGAAGGCCGACAGAGAGAGAAAGACTTCCCCTGGAGCTGACACCCTGAATTTGGACTTTTAGCCTACTTTAACTGTGAGGAAATAAATTTCTCTTTGTTAAAGCCATCCACTTGTGGTATTTGTTATAGCAGCACTAGATGACTAAGACAGTACCTCAGAATGTTGCAGAACAAGTTATCTTGGTCAAGAGTATGGTCATGGGTCACACACTCTAAAAAGCAGAAGCAGGGGGCTAGGATAAAATGTAGTCCAAATCAGATCTCTGTCAGCCATTTTAGTTATATTCAAGCGCCTCAGTTTTAGAGTGTTCTTTTACATAGGACACTTAATAAATTTCTGTTTGTTAAAGCCACCCACCTGTGGTACTTCTGTTATAGCAGCACTAGATAACTATGACAGAATTTGGTACTGCAAGAGTGGGGTGTTGCTCTAACAGATACCTAAAATATGGAAGCAGTTTTGGAATTAGGTAATGGGTAGAGGCTGGAAGAATTTTAAGGTGCTTAATAGTAAAAGCCTAGATTACCTTGAAGAGATTGTTGGCAGAATTATAGACATAAAAGGCAATTCTAGTGAGGGCTCAGACAGAAGTGAGGAGAGCTATAGAGAAAGTCTGTCTCTTCTTAGAGAATACATAGGGCACCAGCAACAGAGTGTTGCTAGAAATGTGGAAGGATGTTACATGTGCTTCTGGTGTGGCTTTAAAAGAAAATGATGAATATGTGATTGGACAATGGAGAAAGAGCAATGCTTTTTATATAGTGGCAAAAAACTTGTCTAAATTACATTCAAATGTTTGGTTGAAGGTAAAACTTGTAAGTGGTGAACTTGGATATCTGGCTGATAAGATTTATAAGCAAGATCTTAAAGGGGCCACATGGTTTCTCCTTGCTGCTTATAGTAAAACGTGAGAGGAAAGAGATGGACTAAAAATGAACTGTGCAAAATAAAACAGAACTTAAAGATTTGGAAAATTCTGTTGTACAAACTATGGACAATTGTAGAAATTTCACCAAGGATGTGGCTACATAATCTTTTATTAAAGAAATTAAGCCTGTGACTGATGGATCTACCCAATTACCACAGCAGAATACCCAGCAGCTTAGATTGAAGGGGACAGAGAAAGAATGAAAGGAAAGGACTCTGCTTGTCTCTTGGAATTCTACAGGCAGGAAACAGGCCAAAGGAGATACATCTTTTGTCCTTCAAGAAAAGAAAAAGACGGTCTTGGAGCAGCTCAGAGATCAGCAGAACTGTTGGAAGGAGCATGGCGAGCAGGGCCTTGTTGGTTTCAAAGGGTGGTGCCACGATCTCATGGATCTCAAAGGATAGGGCCACAGCCTCCTACGTTTCAGAGTCGAATCTTTGCCAACTCAGTTCCAGAGTGCAGGCTGACATTAAGGTGTGCTAGGGGGATGGGGCTGCACCTAACGCTGAGGGGGCAGGGCTGCCATGCCAAAGGGGCAGAAGAACTGGGCCTGCCAGGGCCAAAAGGGTGGGGTCGCCACTCATATGGACTAGGAAAAAGGCATCACCCAAAGCTGAGGGGGCAGAGTTGCCTTCCACGTGGGCCTGGAAGGCAGATCTGAAGCCCAGGGCCAAGAGGTCTCCATCCAGAATCCAGAGGGAATGGCCAACACCCAGAGTCTAGAGGGCAGGGCTGTTGCCCAGATGGTCTTGGAGAAGAGAGGATTATTTTCAAGCCTTGAGAGCTAGTGTAAATTGTTCTCCTGGCTTTTGGACTTGCTTGGTAGTTGTTACCCCTACTTTCCCTCCAATTTCTCCCATTTGTACTGGAAATGTCTACTGTGTGCCTGTTCCACCATTGTACTTTGGAAACAGATAACTTGTATTATAGATTTCACAGGTTCACAGATGAAGAGGAATTTTGTCCGAGGATGGAATACACCTAAATTACATCCATATGTGATTTAGATGATTTATAAAATGAGATTTGGGATTTGGAGTTGATTTAAGACTTTTGGGATGATGTGGTAGGATAAATGTGCTTTGCATGTGACAATGACATGAATTTTGGGGGGCCAAAGAGTGGAATGTTATGGATTGAATTATGTCACCCCCAAATATGTATTGTAAATCCTAACCTCTATGCCTGTGGTTATAATCCCATTTGGGAATGGACTGTCTATTGTATTAATGAGGCAAGATTAGTGTAGGGTGTATCTTGAGTCAATCTCTTTTCAGATATAAAAGAGATTAAACAAGTGAGGATAGCATAGATGGGGGTAAGACAGATGCCAAGACACATGGAGATCTCCAAGGCACCAAGAAGCAGAAACAGAAGAAACAACGGCTTTCCTCCAGAGCCAACTGAGAGAGAAAGCCTTCCCTTAGACCCAGCACCCCAAGTTTGGATTTCCAGCCTCCTAAACTGTAAGAAAATAAATTACTGTTTGTTAAAGGCATCCACTTTTGCTATTTCTATTATAGCAGCACTAGATAACTAAGACAGCTGGGGTACTCAAACTTAGCCTCAGTTTCCTGCTTCCTGAAGCTTCTTCCTTCTGTTTACTGCAACATTTTGGGTGGGCCACCTCAGAATGTTGCAGAACAAATTATCTTAGTCAAGAGTGTGGTCATGGGTCACATACTCTATAAAGCAGAAGCAGGGAACTAGGACAAAATGGATACCATATTAGACTGTGTCAGCCATTTCAGTTATTTCAAGCACCTCAGTTTTAGAGTGCTTTTTCACATAGGACTCTTAAATTTAGACACTTTAACTTTTTGAAATGATATATGCTGTTGCTGCTTAACTCTCAGTGTCTATATATTTTTTCCTACCTTTTTTTCTATGTAAAATAATATCTCTCTGTTGCTCTTACATTCAATATATTTGATACGTACATACTACCCTTGCTCTACATAATTACATTTGGTTTAAAAAGCATTTTTCTAGTCATATTATGGACGTCACTCACATGATTTACACATCAAGTTTTACTTCCTATTCAACATTATTTACTATAAGTGACTTTAACAGTTACACATTTGACTTTTATTTAAGCAATAGTACTTTGTAAAATTATTACAAAGTATAAAATACTTTTTGGAACACTCTAGTCTGGCTGACCCTCTAGAGTCTTTTCAATTGTTTTGATTAATTTTATTACACCTGCCTCCCACATTGCCCTCCTTCCCAATATTTGTTGCTCTGACACTGGGAATATGAATGGCTTTTTCTTCAAGAAGCCTTCAACTTATTAAGAAGTATGGCTCTTTAGTAGCAGATACTGTGAGTGAATTACCAGCATCCAATTCTGCACAAATCCTGTCTCAGCCAAGGCTTAAAATCTAACAGAAACACTGGGTGTGTGATCTCTATAAATCACTCAATGTCTATATTAAGGTTTATAATGGATTGAATTATGTTCCCCCCAAAATGTGTGTTTATCAATTTGGCTAGGCCATGATTCCTAGTATTGTGTGGTTGTTCTCCATTTTGTGATTGTAATTTTATGTCAAAGAGGATTAGGGTAGGATTGTAACACCACCCTTACCCAGGTCACATCCCTAATCCAATGTAAAGGGAGTTTCCCTGGGGTGTGGCCTGCACCACATTTTGTCTCTCAAGAGATAAAAGGAAAGGGAAGCAAGCAGAGAGTTAGGGACCTCATACCACTAAGAAAGCAGCACCAAGAGCAGAGCACGTCCTTTGGACCTGGGGTCCCTGCACGGAGAAGCTCCTAGTCTGGGGCAATACTGATGAGAAGGCTAACAGTGAGAGAAAGCCCTCCCCTGGAGCTGACGCCCTGAATTTGGACTTTCAGCCTACTTTACTGTGAGGAAATAAACTTCTCTTTGTTAAATCCATCCACCTGTGGTATTTCTGTTAGAGCAGCACTAGATGACTAAGACAAGCCTCTTCAGCCACATCACATTTTACATCAGAGAACTAGGGTTGGCCATATTGCCTTTCACACCATCATGCTGAAAATTTCTGCCTTACCGCCAAAGAAATTACTCAAAGAAATATATTCCTCCTGAAATTGCGATACTAATTCCAACTAATGTTTCTTAATTCATCATCTGCCTTAAAGACCTATAATCATTAAAGTAGTAGGAATACGGTCCTCATCACGATCTTACTTTTTGTATGACCGCAATACTTAACAAAAGCCCTGCCTTGATGAAGAACAGAAAAGGAAAGGTAGCATGGTGAGTGACGGGCTGGAGGAGGTGGGAGCAGGGCATTTAGACTCAGACTAATACCCTGGGCTTCGACAAGGATCTCGACTCTGCATTTCTCACGAACTCCCAGGTGTAGCTGACACTGTTGGTATGGAAACCACACTTCTGTTTAGTGAGGATTTACAAGACTTTACCTTTTACTGCATCAAGAGGCCCAGTGCTGCCCACTTCGTGGCCTTCCCAACCCAGCTGTGACCCAGGCTGTAGTAGTGGGCCAGGTTCTTGGAGGATGCTGTGGCATCAGGAAAGCAGGTGTGCCTCAGCAGTAGGCACAGCCCTGCTATAAGAAGTGGCACGGCACTCTGGAGCAGTCCAGGGAGGGCAGAGAAGCCAGACAGTGCAAGAGAGTAGAAGCAGCACTCTTAGACCCCAGGAAATGGACCAGGCTGGATAGTCACAGGTGCAAAACCTACCTCACACCAGAGCAGGAATGCAACCAAACACGGCTGCCAGCATTGGACGTGAACTTCCACTTCCGGTTTCTGGGACACTCTGTACCAAGAGAGAGGTTCTGCTGGCTAACGAGAGGGCTCCAATCTGTGACCTTGAGGTTCAGTGGCTTCCCCATAGATTTAAGATCTGACCACTGCTGTCTTTATTTTCTCTATAGAGAAAAACAAACAAAAAACCCATTTCTGTCCAGTCAATTCCGACTCACAGCGACCCAATAGAGAAAACCCTACAAAAAAAACCAAACCTGTTGCCGCCAAGTCAATTCCAACTCATAGCGACCCTATAGGACAGACTTGAACTGCCCCATAGGGTTTTCAAGGAGCAGATGGTAGATTTCTACTGCTGACCTTTTGGTTAGCAGCCGAACTCTTAACCACTGCGCCACCAGGGTCCAGAGAAAAGCCTAGGTTTTCTTCAATGTTTATAGAAGCTTAAACATGGATTTCAGTAGTCTAAGATTTCTAATCCACCACTCATATGGCAGTTTGTCATACTGTAGGGGCTTGCATGTTGCTATGATTCTGTAAGCTATGCCACTGGTATTTCAAATACCAGCAGGATCACCCATGGTGGACAGGTTTCAAGGAGCTTCCAGAATAAGACAGACTAGAAAGAAGGACTTGGTGATCTACTTCTAAAAAAAACCTGGCCACTGAAAACCTTAAAAACAGCAGCAGAACATCATCTGATATGCGGCCAGAAGATGAGCCCCTCTAAGGCAGAGGTCCCCAGGTTGTGGAAAATTCCACTGCCTCAAGCAGTTCTGCATCAGAACCCTGTTTCCTTTGCTTGGCCTGCCCTGTAAAAATCCTGGCAATGCATGAAGTTATATGTAAACCCCACTGCACCTGCATAGTATGATTCAGAATGTTGCTGAGGTAGCTTGTATGAACTCCCTGCTTGTAAATCACCTAAAAATAACCTTTCCGCTTGCCCTTGCTGAGCAGTCTTGGCAGCAGCAGCTCCGACTGACTCCTTTTCTTGTGCAACAAAATAAAGGTGCCTTTCATGCTCTCCCACCTCAGTCTCTCATTTATTGGCCAATACGAGTCACACTGAGAAGAACCTGGGGTTTCCACCTGGTAACATTTCTGGCAAGCCAGCCAGGAGTCATATGCTGAGTTCCTGAGGTGGATCGGATAACAGACCAGCCCTGATGTCTGGCTCGACCAGAGGATTTCTCCTGGAGACCTTGGAGCAGCTCCGGAAGCCAATCCACATCAAACAATGGTGACTCCTCCATGGGAGGCATGAAACACACCTGGGTTATTTGGTGAGTACTTACGTAAGGCCTTAGAAGAGTCCCAAGTAGGAGGAATTGACCATTGAGGGCATTAGGTATCTGTGGTTATTTGGTAAATAGCAGGGTAATTCCCAGTAAGGCCTTAGAAGAGTCCCAAGAAGTGGGAAGAATTGACTATTAAGGTCATTAGAAGTAATCTGTTAAACAACAGGGTAATTTCTAGATAAGGTCTCAGAAGAGTCCCAAGAAGAAGAAGTAACTGACCATCAAGGATATAAAAAACTCTAGGTTTTTGTTATTAGGTTGGTGCATAGGATTAGGTTGTGTGACTGTGTGTGTCCAGAGAATGGGGAACGTTCAAGGGATCCCGGAAAGCCGCCCTCTAGGATGCATCCTTAAGAACTGGGAACTGGGACTCGGGCAGACATGGCTCTGATAGTATACTTGTTTGTTTTCCCACTTTTGTCTACTCTGTAATATTTCCTCAGACTCGGACAGACATGGCTCTGGCAGCATACTTGTCCATTTCCTATTTTTGTCTCTTTAAATATATGCCAAATAAAACCTTTGTTTTTGCTTTACTATCTGGTGTTTTCACCCTAGAACAGTTAATGGTGTAGTCGTTCCAGGGATTCTAGAGCCACGAATCCTGTCGACCTCAAGGAGACCTGGACTGCAGAGAAGAAGCTGGCAAAGAGAGGGCGTATCTTCTGGACCCACGTGTTCGCACTCTCCGTCCCCTTCGACACTAACGGAGTGAGTGCTCTCAGAAAACGAGATTTTGCTTATTCTTTTTGTTCTCTTCCTCATGTTTTCATAAGTTTTGCTTCACATATTTGTTTTGAAAACTGGTTGTCTGATTAAGGAGAATCTTTCTTAGATTTTTGTTTGATCGGTGGGTTAAGAGGGACATTTACTAACTGTCATGGATTGAATTGTGTCCCCCCAAAAATCTGTCAACATGGCTAGGCCATGATTCCCAGTATTGTGTGATTGTCTACCATTTTGTCATCTGATGTTCCTATGTGTTGTAAATCCTATCTCTCTAATGTTAATGAGGTGGGATTAGCGGCAGTTACGTGAATGATGCAAGACTCAACCTACAAGATTAGGTTTTGTCTAAAGCCAACTTCTTTTGAGATATAAAAGACAGAAGCGAGCAGAGAGACATGGGGGACCTTATATCACCAAGAAAGAAGCACTAGGAATAGCGTGTCCTTTGGACCCAGGGTCCCTGTGCTGAAAATTCCTCAACCAGGGGAAGATTGATGACATGGACCTTCCCACAGAGCTGACACAGGGAGAAAGCCTTCCCCTGGAGCTGGTGCCCTGAATTCAGACTTCTAGCCTCCTAGACTACGAGAGAATAAATTTCTCTTTGTTAAAGCCATCCACTTGTGGTATTTGTTATAGCAGCACTAGATGACTGTCATGGATTGAACTGTATCCCCCAAAAAGATGTGTATTAATTTGGCTAGGCCATGATTCCCAGTATTGTGTGATTATCCAACATTTTGTCACCTGATGTGATTTTCCTATATGTTGTAATCACTATGTCTATGATGTTAATGAGGTGGGATAGGTGGCAGTTATATTAATGAGGCAGGACTCAATCTACAAGATTGGATTGTGTCTTGAGCCAATCTCTTTTGAGATATAAAAGAGAGAAGCAAGCAGAGACAGGGGATCTCATACCACCAAGAAAGCAGCACCAGGAGTAGAACACATCCTCTGGACCCAGAGTTCCTGTGTGGAGAAGCTCCTAGTCCAGGAGAAGATTAATAAGAAGGACCTTCCTCCAGAGCTGAAAGAGAGACAAAGCCTTCCCCTGGAGCCGATGTCCTGAATTTGGACTTCTAGCCTACCAGAGTGGGAGAAAATAAACTTCTCTTTGTTAAAACTGCCCACTTGAGGTATTTCTGTTACAGCAGCACTAGATAACTAAGATAGAATTTGATACTGAAAGACTGGGGTGCTGCTCTAACAGATACCTAAAATGTGGAAGCGGTTTTGAAACTGTGAATGGATAAACAACTCAGAAGGAAGTGAGGAGAACTGTTAACACCTGAGACAGCACAGATGGTGAGAAGCAGCAGCAGAAAACCGGCAGTAGCAGAACCAGGAGACCAGAGCCAGACAGCACTGGAGTCAACCTACAGAGCAAGAGAGGTGAGTGCCTTTGTGCAGGAGGCTTCCTGGCAGAGCGGGGTGCCTCTGGGCACTTATTGGTGGAGCTAGGCTTGCTGACTTATGAAGCAAGAGAACTGAGTGACTTATGGCCAAAGTTTACTGGCAGAGTGGGGTACTTCCAGGCATTTATCAGTGGAGCTACAGAGCTTTGGGACATTTGCCCCAGTACGGCAGACACGGGCAGAGAGGCCCAAAGGACCAAGAAGCCAAGGAACCAGGAAGCAGAAGGTGAAGACACAAGGAACACAGGAAGCCGAGCTGCCTCAGTCTCAATGGTATGGTCATGACCTCTGGGGTCTCGAAGGGTGGAGTCATGGCCTCTGGTGTTCCTAAAGGTGGAGTCACCACTTAGATGGACTAGGAGAATGGTGTGCCTAAACCCAAGGGAGCAGAGTTGCCGTCCCAGTGGGCCTGGGGGGTGGAGCTGAAGCCCAGAGCCAAGGGGTCTCCACTCAGAATCGGGAGACTGTGACCAACACCTTGAGTCTGGATGGCAGGGCCATTGTGTAAATGGTGTGAGAGAACAGAGGATTATTTTCAAACCTTGAGGGCTAATGTAATGTGTTCTGCTGGATTGCTTGGTGCCTATTATCCCTTCCTTCCCACCAATTTCTCCCATTTGTAATGGAAATGTCTAGCTTGTGCCTGTTCCATCACTGTACTTTGGAAGCAGCTAACTTGTATTCTAGATTTCACAGATGAAGAGGAATTTTTGGATTTTTGACTTGGAGTTAAGACTTTTGCTATGATATAATGGGGTGAATATGTTTTACATGTGGCAAGGACATAAATTTTGGGGGGCCAAATGGTGGAATTTCATGGATTGAATCGTGTCCCCCAAAAACATGTGTATCAATTTGGCTAGGCCTTGATTCCCACCATTGTGTGACTGTCCACCATTTTGTCATCTGATGTGATTTTCCTATATGTTGTAAATCCTACTTCTATGATGTTAATGAGGTAGGAAAGGTGGCAGTTATGTTAATGAGGCAGGACTCAATCTACAAGATTGGATTGTGTCTTGAGCCAATCTCTTGAGATATAAAAGAGAGAAGCAAGCAAAGAGACAGGGTACCTAATACCACCAAGAAAGCAGCACTAGGAGTAGAACATGTCCTTTGGACCTGGGGTTCCTGCGTGGAGAAGCTCCTAGTCTGGGAGAAGATTGATGAGAAGGACCTTCCTCCAGAGCTGACAGAGAGAGAAAGCCTTCTCCTGGAGCTGACGCCCTGAATTTGGACTTCTAGCCTACTAGACAGTGAGAAAATAAATTTCTCTTTGTTAAAGCCATCCACTTGTGCTATCTCTGTTATAGCAGCACTAGATAACTAAGACAATGTCTAAGACACTAACTCTTTGCGGGAACTGCAATTTAGTGTCTGGATTCAGACACCTGAAACATTAAAGTATTTCTATTTTCAAAGAGTTCTGGATCACTATAAGCCACAAAATTCGGGCATGAGTGGACCAGTAAAAGCCGTTAGGGTGGTTGCCAGAGCTCATCGCGAGCGTTAAAGACTCTTGTGACAAGATAAGGTGGTTGAGAGACAGGCTAAAGCACTAGGCAGCACACTCCTCCTTTCCAGCTCCGATTCCCCATGTCCATTCAACCAGCTCCTAACCCTCTCTGCCTTCCCATCTCACCTCCGGACAGAAGCTGCCCATTTAGTCTCTTGTATCTCCTTGAGTGAAGAGGCACACTCCTCACAAGTACCACTTTATGTTCCTCTGTCCAGTCCAATCCCTGTCTGAAGAGTTAGCCTTGGAAATTGTTTTATTTCTGGGCCAATAGAGAATCTAGGGGCCATGCTTTCTGGGGTACCTCCAGTCTCAGACCACTATGTCTGGTCTTACTAGAATTTGACTACTGCACCCCACCTTTCTCCTGCTCCATCAAGGACTCTCTCTTGTATTACCTGTCAGGGCAGTCATTGGTGGCAGCTGGGCACCATCTAATTCTGCTGGTCTCAGGCTGATAAAGTCTCGGGTTTACGTGGCCCTTTCTGTCTCTTGGGCTAATAATTTCCTTGCGCCTCTGATGATCTTCATTCTCCGTTACTCCAGGTGACTGGGACAAATTGATGCATCTTAGATGGCCGCTTGCAAGCTTTTAAGACCCCACACATGACTCACCAAAGTAGGATGCAGAACATTTTAATAAACTGTGTTATGTCAATTGACCTAGATATTCCCTGAAAGCATGGTCCCCAGACCCCTACCCCTGCTACTCTGTCTCTCAAACTATTTGACTGTATTCAGGAAACTTATTAGCTTTGGTTTCGCCCAGTAGTGCTGACTTTCCCTGTAGTGTGTGCTGTCCTTCCCTTCACCTAAGATAATTCTTATCTACTATCTAGTTAGTAAATAACCCTCACCTTCCCTCCCCACCCTCATAACCATCAAAGAATGTTTTCTTCTGTGTTTAAACGTTTTCTTCAGTTCTTATAATCGTGATCTTATCAGTATTTGCCCTTCTGTGACTGACTAAATTTATTCAGCATGATGAGCTCCAGCTTCCTCCATTTATAAGATGTTTCACAGCTTCATCATTGTTCTTTATTGTTGCATAGTATTTCAGTGTGTGAATATACCATAATTTGTTTATCCATTCGTCCGCTGATGGGTATCTAGGTTGTTTCCATCTTTTTGCTATTGTGAACAGTGCTGCAATGAACATGGGTGTGCATATATGTATTCATGTGATGGCTCTTATTTCTCTAGGATATATTCCAAGGAGCGGGATAGCTGGATCATATGGTACTTCTATTTCTAGCTCTTTAAGGAAGTGCCAAATCAATTTCCAAAGTGGTTGTACCATTTTACATTCCCACCAACACTGTATAAGTCTCTGCACAACCTCTCCAGCAATTCTTATTTTGTGGTTTTTGGATTAGTGTTAGCCTTGTTGGGGTGAGATGATATCTCATTGTAGTTTTGATGTGCATTTCTCTAATGGCTAATGATTGTGAGCATTTCTTCATGTGTCTCTTAGCCGCCAGAATATCTTCTTTGGCGAAGTGCCTGTTCATATCCTTTGCCCATTTTTTAATTGGGTTATTTGTCTTTTTGTTGTTGAGGTTTTGCAGTATCTTGTAGATTTTAGAGATTAGATGCTGATCAGATTTGTCGTAGCCAAAATTTTTTTCCCAGTCCATGGGTTGTCTTTTCACTCTTTTGGTGAAGTCTTTTGATGAGCATAAGTGATTTTGAGGAGCTCCCAATTATCTAATCTCTCTTCTGGTGTTTGTGCATTGTTACTTACGGTTCGTATTGTGTTTATGCCACGTATTAGGGCTCCTAGCGTTGTCCCTATTTTTTCTTCCAAGATCTTTATCATTAAGATTTTCTATTTAAGTCTTTGATCCATTTTGAGTTAGTTTTTGTGTATGGTGTGAGGTATGGGTCTTATTTCAGTTTTTTGCAGATGGATATCCAATTATGTCAGCACCATTTGTTAAAGGAGACTGCCATTTCCCCAGTGAACGGACTTTGTGCCTTTGTCAAATATCATTTGCTCATAGGTGGATGAATTTATGTCTGCATTCTCAACTCTGTTCCATTGATCTATGTGTCTGTTGTTGTACCAGGCTGTTTTGACTACGGTGGCAGTATAATCTGTTCTAAAATCAGGTAGTGTGAGGCCTCCCACTTTGTCCTTCTTGAGTAATACTTTATTTATTCAGGGTCTCTTCCCTTTCCATATGAAGTTGGTGATTTGTTTCTCCATCTCATTAAAAAATGTCAGTGGAATTGGATCGGGATTGCATTGCATCTGTAGATCGCATTGGGTAGAATTGACATTTTCACTATGTTGAGAGTTCCTATCCGTGAGCAAAGGTATGTTTTTCCACTTATACAGGTCTCTTTTAGTTTCTTGCAGTAGTGTCCTGTAGTTTTCTCGGTATAGATCTTTTACGTCTCTGGTTATATTTACTCCTAAGTATTTTATCTTCTTGGGGGCTATTGTAAATGACATTCATTTGGTAATTTCCTCTTCGAGGTTCTCTTTGTTGATGTAAAGGAATCCAACTGATTTTTGTATGTTTATCTTGTATCCTGAAACTTTGCTGAAATCTTGTCTCAGTTCCAGTGGTTTTTTTGTGGATTCGTTGGGGTTTTCTGTGTATAAGACCATATCATCTGCAAATAGAGATAATTTGACTACTTCCCTACCAATTTGGATGCCCTTTATTTCTTTTTCTAGCCTGACTGCTCTGGATAGCACCTCCAGCACAACGCTGAATAAGAGTGGTGATAGAGGGCATCCTTGTCTGGTTCCTGTTCTCAAGGGGAATGCATTCAAAGTCTCTCCATTTAGGATGATGTTGGTCATTGGCTTTGTATAAATGCCCTTAATTATGTTGAGGAATTTCCCTTCTATCCCTTTTTTGTTGACAATTTTTTATCAGGAATGGGTGTTGCACTTTGTCAAATGCCTTTTCTGCATCGACTGATAAGATCATGTGGTTCTTGTCTTTTGTTCTATTTATGTGATAGGTTACATGGATAGTTTTTCTAATTTTGGAACATCCGTGCATACCTGGTATAAATCCCACTTGATCACGGTGAATTATTTTTTTGATATGTTGCTGAATTCTATTGGCTAGAATTTTGTTGAGGATTTTTGC
>NW_004444058.1:8541234-8542658 GCF_000243295.1 Trichechus manatus latirostris
CAGTGAAGCCACTGGGCCAGGGCTTTTTGCTTTGGGAGTTTTTTAACTACCTTTTCAATCTCTTCTTTTGTTATAGGTTTATTTAGTTGTTCTAACTCTGTTTGTGTTAGTTTAGGTAGGTAGTGAGTTTCTAGAAATTTGTCCATTTCCTCTAGGTTTTCAAATTTGTTACAGTACAATTTTTCAAAGTATAGCATTATGACTCTTTTAATTTCAGTTGGGTCTGTTGTAATATCACCTGTCTCATTTCTTATATGGATTATCTGCTTCTTCTCCTATTTTTCTTTCGTCAGTTTGGCCAACGGTTTATCAAATTTGTTGATCTTTTCAGAAAACCAGCTTTTGGTCTTGTTAACTCTTTCAATTGTTTTTCTATTCTCTATTTCATTGAATTCTGCTGTAATTCTTATTATTTCCTTTCTTCTGGCGCCTGAGGGCTTCTTTTGCTGCTGTTTCTACTTGTTCCAGTTGTAGGGTTAATGTTTTGATTATGGCCCTTTCTTCATTTTTGGATGTGTGCATTTATTGCTATAAACTGACCTCTGAGCACTGCTTTTGCTATGTCCCAAAGGTTCTGGTAGGATGTGTTTTCATTCTCGTTTGAGTCTATGAATTTGTTTATTCCATCCTTAATTTATTCTATAACACAGTAGGTTTTGAGCAAGGTGTTCTTCAGTTTCCATGTGTTTGATTTCTTTCCTGCTTTTTCTGTTGATTTCTACTTTTATGGCTTTATGGTCAGAAAAGATGCTTTGTAATATTTTGATGGTTTGGATTTTGTTAAGGATTGCTTTATGCCCTAATATTTGATCTATTCTGGAGAAAGTTTCATGTGTATTGGAAAAGAAAGTATACTTAGCTGAACTTGAGTGGAGTGTTCAGTATATGCCTGTGAGATCAAGTTGGTTGAATGTACCATTTAGCTCTTCCGTGTCTGTCTTAGTCATCTAATGCTCCTCTAACAGAAATACCACAAGTGGATGGCTTTAACAAAGATAAGTTATTCTCTCATAGTCCAGTAGGCTACAAGTTCAAATTCAGGGCGTCAGCTCCAGGAGAAGGCTTTCTCTGTTGACTCTGGGAGAAGGTCCTGGTGATGCATCAGTCTTCCCTTGGTCTGGGAGCATTTCAGCACAAGAACCTCAGGTCCACAGGACGTGCTCTGCTTCTGGCACTGCTTTCTTGGTGGTATGAGGTTCCCAATTCTCTGCTTGCTTCCCTTTCATCTCTTGTAAGGTAAAAGGTGGTGCAGGCTACACCCTAGGGAAACTCCCTTTACACTGGATCAAGGATGTGACCTGGGTAAGGGTGGTGTTACAATCCCACCCTAATCCTCTTTAACATAAATTTACAATCACAAAATGGAGGCCAGGTGTCCAGGTTCCAGCAAAATGGCGCTCTAGGCAGAAGCACCACGCCATCCC
>NW_004444058.1:8551356-8564572 GCF_000243295.1 Trichechus manatus latirostris
AGTCAATGTCACTGAACTGTGTATGTAGAAATTTTTGAAACGGTTTATCTTTGGCTATGTGTATTTTCACCAAAAAAAAAGGTTGAGAAGTTAGAGGGTTAATATGTTGTGGGGTTGTTAACCAATGTCATAAAACAACATGTGTACTACTGTTTCATGAGAAACTAATTGTTCTGTAAGCCTTCACCTGAAATACAGTAAAATATAAAAAAAAAGAAAAAACAGGTCAAGGGCCGATTTGGCTCCTAGGCCTTAGTTTGCCCACCCTAACAATAAACATTTGAAGGATGAAGCTGTGGCGCCAAACTGTGTGACACTGAGCTCACACGCGTTCGTTCATTTAGGAGGGAATGCAGGTGTGTGTTACATTATTTAGGGAAAGTTTGGGGGATGGGGTGATGGTGGCAATGACCACCACTAGATAAGCCCTGAGAACAAGGAGGAGAACCACCACATTCACCAACGTGGCTGACACTTGGACCATTCTCCGAGGCCCAGGCCAGCTCTGAAGGCTACAAGCAGTCACTCACTCAGTCCACAACTCTGCTATTACCACTTCAAAGAAGAAGAAACTGCTCCCACTTCAAACCCAGACTGTTTAGCTGGGATTTGAAGATCAGCAGGGTTGAGGGAAGGGGATCAGGAAAGACCAAGAGAAGAGAAAGCATGGGACAGACAGTGAAGGCAGGAGGGAACAGTGTGGCAGAGTTGGGAGCCAGGACTGACAGGAGCCTGACTGAAGCCGACTCATGATGGAGCAAAGCAAGGGAACAGTCTGAAAGGGAGTGAAGACCAGGAGGCAAGCCTGGGAGCAGTGGGCAGGGGCTAGGCTCTGACCTGGGCACAGGAAAACCAACATGGAGCTGCAACGACATGAAAGCTGCTCTGTTAAACAGGTGCTGGGATCTAAAGGAAAACATGAACATAAAGACGGAAGAAATGGGAGGTATGTACAAGGAATCAAATGGAACATCAAGAGCTAAAAAATGTAATTTCTGAAATAAAAAATTCACTGGATAAGTTTTACAGCACATTAGATAGTGCAGAAAGTGAAATGACCCAAAATGAAGCATAGAATGAAGAGAAAATTAATAAAAACATGAACAAAACCTTTTGACCCAGTGGAGGTGTAATTTAAATTACATAGAGAGATGATAGTTATGTAACAGATTTTATATGTATGTATAAATCTGGAGTCCCAGAAACGGGTTTCACAAAATACGCTTAAAGAAATATTGGTGAAATTATTTCAAAATGTGATGAAAACTATAACCCACAGATCCAAAAAGGTCAATAAACCCCCTCGAGAGAAAGAAAACCAAGTCAAAGCGCAGCCTAATCAAGCTGCTGAAACCCAGTGATGAAGAGAGACTTAAAAGCAGCTAGAGAATTAAAAACACATCACATAAAGTGGAATAAAGATAAGAATGACCCAAGAACTTCTTATAAGAAAAAAATGCAGGCCAGAAAGTAGTGGCAGGAGGCCCATACACAGGTGAGCAGGGTCGGGCTGGAGGTCGGATAAGACGACGTCGCTTCTCCCTCCACCCACGCCAGCTATGCGGTCCTGGCTCGGCTGCCAGGGCAAAAACAGAGGGATGAGAACTGAACGCAGAGTGTCTGTAGTCACCCCCTTCCCAACCCTGAGGGATTCCCCGACCCCTCAGCAAAGCCCGGGGTTTGGGGCTGTAAAGAGGCCCCTCGCCCTACAGCCCTCCAGCTCCGTGTACGAGGGGCGGGGCGGCCCAGGCCTCCAAGGTCACGGGGAGGGTCAGGGGTCAAGCGGCACGGAGTGCAGGGGCTCCGCCCGCGTGTTCGTCCCCACAGTCCACCCGGACGAGACGGGGTCCTGACCCCGCGGGAAGAGCCCTCGGAGGGGGCGGCGGCCGGACGAAATGAGCGCTGGGCGCACTAACGGCGGACAGCGCGGCCCCCAGCCCAGGAGACGGAGACGAGGCCTGGCGGGGAGCCCAGGCCGCGTCCGCCCGCCGGATACGGGCCGCTCCTCCGGGCGCAGGGCCGGGGAAAGGGCCGGAGTCACGGCCAGAGCGACCCGGGGCCGGGCGCCCGCTCCCCGCCCTCCGCGCGCGTCCCGGACGAGCCCCAGCGCAAACCTACCTGGTCCTCTTTAGGGGCCGCGGGTCCTGCGCCCGCGCCGCGCTGCGGCCGCGCCTGCTTCAGGGTGGTCGGGTGGGGGAGCGGGGAAGAGTGGCGTACACCGGAGGGACCAAAAGGACGCGCTCGGAATAGTTGGTGAGGACTCGGGGGGCGGGGCGGAGAGAGGAGGTGCCCTGTTTGGGGCCGGGTCTGGAAGCTCTGCTGAAAAGTGTCCACCAGGGAAGACTTTGCTGGTATTTGAAATACCGGGGGCATACCTTCCAGCATCACAGCACCACGCAAGCCACCCAAGTACAACAAAGTGACAGACAGGTGGTGAAACTTGCTAATAGGTAGGTCTAAGTATTTCAAAGTTACTTGAACTCTAGATGAAAATCATAAAGTTCTTTTCAAAAGTTTATCCTGTGCCAGGAAAGACAGAGAATCAGTTTAAACTTAAAATGTAAGCTTCAAAATTGAAATGAAAAATGGACTTTAAATAGTATTGGAAAGAAGTGTAGATGGAAAATTTTTTCATAACCCAAATAGTAAGAATATTTTGTCACTAAAACAAAGTAAATAACATTGTTGTTCATGAAAGTCAACCACAAATTTGACAGAACTAATATCCAGAGTTTTTTCTTTTTCATCGCTATATAGTTTTACCAAGTATGAAAACCAAAACGTCATATCACAAGTTATGTTCTATATTCAAGAAGCAGAATGATGCAACATGATACATATTCCTGTTTTTCTTCCTCTCTCTTCTACTTATCATGCTTCGTTATATTGAGTTGAACACCAAAAGCAGTAACATTCTGTAACTTCAGCTCTCCACTTAAAAATGACTGCATTGGCCTTTCTAACACCTCATTGGAAAGCCAAATCACATTGTCTAAAACATACAAATTATGTGCTGCTGTGCCTTTTTTTCTCAGAGCAATTTGTCCAACAACCTTATGTCCTCAAAGAATTTTAACAAAACTCAAAAGTTCTCTGAATTACTCTCATAATGGTTTTCAGATGTTAAATTGTCCCATTACATGTCTCAGAAAATCCAAATCCATTTGACTCAGCCACATTACTAATAACAATAGTAGATATTATTTATTGAACACTTACTGCATTTTAAATGTACAATCTCATTTTATCACCCCAATAACCCAAAGTTAGTTGAGAATTTTTCAGTTGCAATTGGCAAAAATGCAACTCAAAAATTTTCGAGTTAAAAAAAAAATTTGGCACATATGCTTGGAAGTGTTTGGGACAGCTGGCTATAGACAGGGCTGTATCCATGGGCACAGCAATGGAACGCTTTTTTCTTTCTGCTCTACTTCCCTCTAAGCTGCTTCATCCTCAGCCTATCCTCATGTTATTAAGAAATGAAAGCCATCAATTCCATGCTTACTTCCTATCAAGGAAGCAACCTTAGAGGGGTTCCCCCAATAACCTCAGCAAAAATCCCAGAGTGGATTCTGACTGGCCTTGTGCAGGTAACATGCCCACTGCTGAACCAATCACTGTGCCAGGGTTCTCTTACTACCAGGCCTGGGTCACCTGCCTATCCTTAAAGCTGAGGAGTGAGGTTAGCCTTATTTGAACTATTTGGGCCAAAATAAAGGAGAGGCAACTCCCCCAAAGGAAAATCACAGTGTCATTACCAAACAAAGGAGGAAAGGGTGAAAGAAAAGCAGCACCCAAGCAGATAATCTCATAAACCTTATGGAAAAGGTACTGTTATATCTCCAATCTCTTATGAGAGAAAACAGGCTGATGGAGGTGATATGACTTGACAAAAAAACTCACGGTTGGTACATTCAGCCTTCTTGACGATAACATTAGGTGATGGTGTATTATAGTATTTGAGCCCTCTTCACAGCCAACTTACCTCACTGCCCTTTATCACAGGGAAAGTTTGCAAGATACTGAATAACTAATATGCCCCTTATTTCTGTAATCCTGATCAAAATTATAAAAACAAAACCCTCCTGGATACCAAACCCAAAAAGTGATGATTTCTAGACTGGATCAATGATCCATCCTGCACAATAGCATCTTCAACAATGCATTGGCGATGTGATTTGCCCCTGATTACGATATTAACATGAAACATTTCCCAAGCATTTCAAGGTTTCTTAATCATGACTCTTTTATCCATGAATATATCAAAACATTTTTTATCTCATATTTTCCTTAGTTTTCTGTCCACCACAGGAAGTAGTGTTTCCTTTTATTTTCACTAAGAATGACTTTCTCAGGCTCCAAGAGGACTGCCTTCTCTTATGTTGGAGGAGTTGGCTAAACAGTCTCTATTTGTCCAGATCGGATTGGTGAAGACCTTAAAGGCTAGCTGGGAGTTTGCTTCCTGCTCTACCCCTCCTCTTTCCTGGGTAGTTATGTTTATCCTCATAAGACATCCCTCCCACCACATTTTTTTTGAAAAACTGCACTTGGTATTTTAGGGGTGCCTTACAATCATTTAAGGGAAAGGATGCTCCAAGATGGGTAGCAGTAGGGGAAGGAGACTAGGCCATCTCAGTGTCTCCAATCCACATCAATTAGGAACAGACATTATTGAAGGGTGGAGGGGATGAGGGAGAAGGTGGGAGGAGGTTGGTAAGCAGTAGGAAGGTGAGGGGATCCATTTCGTATGGATTTATAATAAAGCTAGATTCCATAGCAGAGATGGGAACCCAAAGTGTTAAAGAAAGCCTTGCAGACAATTTAGGTATGAGAACTTGTCAAAGTCTATCACAGTCTTGCTTCAAGGACAGATGCCATTAGTAAGCCAATGAAAGATGCACCCTTTAAAATAGGAAAATACGAAAAGAAAGTTCAAAGGCACCAGATTCTTGAGTGTTGGTCAGCAGGATAGAAAGGTGACTGATCCTCTAGAACAAGACTGTGTTCCATTAAAGTTAAATTAATGGAACATTGTAATTACTCATGGATTTTCATCAGAAATGCTAATTTCTTCCCAGAAGGAGGTTGCAAAATACATCATGTAAAAAGATTCCATCTCACACCATGTTTGGGACAACTTGTCTTTTATAGTAGAGTATTTAAAGGCATAGCCATGGAATTCATGTGACAAAATTAAGAATTAGAAACAATATAAGAAAGTTGTTCTGAGTATGAATTTTGCAGCCAGACATCACCACTTTCACCAGTTGATGTCCAGTCAGCTTCAACTCATGGCAACCCCATGGGTGTCAGAGTAGAACTGCATTCCATAGGGTTTTCAAAGGCTGATTCTTTGCAAGTAGGTTGCCAGGCCTTTCTTCCAAGGCACCTTTGGTTGGATGCAAACCTCCAACCTTTCAGTTAGTAAGTGAACATATTAACTGTTTGCACCTGTGGTCCAATGGATCACTTTTATATAACCTTTCTTGCCATAGTCTTATACCTCCCACCAAATGATTGGGTGAGACTATGCAATTAAAGTGCTTGTGGCCCACCAAGGGGATTGGACAGGTTGCTAATAATGCAAATAAGGTACATGGCACTCTTGTGGGGGTTGGACCATGCAAATAAGGTGTATGGAACCCTAACAAAGGGATTGGTCAGTTTTGCAATCCCAATAGGCTTAAAATGAGCCACCCCAGAGGCGGACGAGGGGACCTCACTACCACCAAGGAAGAAGAGCTAGGAGAAGAGCGTGGCCTTTGGACCCAGGATGCCTGCACTGTGAACCTCTTAGACCCAGGAGACAGACAGATCTCTAACATCGGAGATAGAGACAGCAAGAAGTAGCAGCAGAGGCAGCAGAACCAGGAGACCAGCAAGAGACAGTGCTGTGGACTTCCCAGCCCACGCAGTGAAAAAGCTGAACAGCTATGGGTAGGAGGCTTGCTGGCGGAGTAGAGTGCTTCTGGGCACTTAGCAGAGCTAGGCTCACCACCCCTCAGAGCGAGAGAGCTGAGCACCTCAGGGCCAAGGCTTACTGGTGGACTGGGGTGTCTCTGGGCACTTATCTGTGGAGCTAAGCAGGTCTGTAATACTTGCCCAAGGGGCCAAGGAGCCAAGGGTCAGAGAGAAGCCTGCCTGTGGGAACGGCTAAGAGGCTGTCCTGATTGAAGAACTGTATCCTGAGTCTTACCTAACCTGAAATATAACCTGGTACTTCCCTAATACCCATTATCATGAATATTGTCTCTGAGTTCTGTGTGGCTATTGCAATGAATTATCTAACCCAGGGGAGAAGCAGAGAGTGCTGTGGGAGGGATGATTGGTGTCAAAATAAGTAAAAAAGTTGGAAACAGGAGGAATGGCTGATTTCTGCCTCTTAGGAATCAGCCTTGGGCTATTGTTGACAATAACTCTCCTTCCCTCTTGAAAAGTTAGAGGAGGTCCAACACTTCTGCCATGTCATTTTTACAGCACCATACAGGGACTCCCACAGCTGGACAGACATTAGTCCTCAGGTTATTCATGTGTCAAATGAAGGTGATAATAACTACTCGTTGGAGAGGGGATATTAATAAACACTCTTTCACATCATGCTTAGTAGAGGATCAGAGAAAAAGAAGACGACCCTCAACGAGATGGACTGACACAGTGGCTGCCACAATGGGCTCAAATGTAATAATGATTATGAGGATGGCGCAGGACCGGGCAATGTTTCCTTTTGTTGTACATAGAGATGCTGTGAGTCGGAACAACTCGACGGCACCTAACAACAACATTTCATTCTTATTATTTTTTCTGAAATTTTACAATGAACATGCATCACTTTAGTAACTATAATAACATAAAAAAACTATTATTATTATAATAAGTTTTTCTATAGCAACCAGGACCCATGTTGTATCTATCACAGTGCTTTTCAGCATTCCAAGGTAATATTAAAAAATTTAGAAAATATTTGGATTCCAGATACCTAGAAGACGTTAGTGAAACACTGAGTTCCCCACACTATGGGACTCAGGCAAAGTCCTAAATCAGGTATTATTCACAGAGCAAAGAAAATTCCATTGAAGAGAACATCCAAAAGAATAAAATACTTAGGAGTAAATTTAACCATGGAGGTGAAAGACCTATACATTAAAAGGTATTTTTCAAGTCCTGAAAGAAATTAAAGACCTAAATAAATGGAAAGACATCCCAGGATCATGGATTGGAAGACTTAATATTGTTAAGATCTACATATTACCCATAGTGATCTAAAGAGTGAATGCACTCCCTATAAAAATTTCAATAGCCTGTTTTTGCAGAAATGGAAAAGCTAGTTCACAGGTCCCTATAGAATTTCAAGGATACCAGAATAGACTAAACAACTTTTGAAAAAAAATGAACAAATTTTGAGGACTCATATTTCCCCACTTCAATACATATGACAAAGTTACAGCAATCGTAAGGATGAACCATGGCATACCTAGGGAAAGAAAATCCAGTTAGAGGAAATATGTAGTGCAAAGTTCATGTTGTTGTTGTTAGGTGTTGTCCCAACTCAAAGTGACCCTACAGGGCAGAGTAGAACTGCCCCATAGGGTTTCCAAGGAGCAACTGGTAGATTTGAACTTCTCTCCTTTTAATGAGCAGGTAAGCTCTTAAACACTACGCCACCAGGGCTCCACAAAGGTCATAGAGGAAGCAAAAGATTGCTATTTTAGAGGAATTAAAAAGAAGAAAATGTGTTGAGAGCTTTTAAATTTCAGAGCTATACACTTTATCGAAGAAGATATATGGATGGCAGATAAATGCTTATGCTCAACGTTATTGCTAAACATTATCAGTCATTAGGGAAATATGCTCAACATTATTTGTCTTAGGGAAGTGTAAATTAAAAACCACAATGAGATACTACTGTCACTTATTAATATGACTAAATAAAAAAGAACTGAGACTTACAAATGTTGGTGAGAAGGCAAAGCAAAAAGAACTTTCATTTAATCGTTGGAATGCAAAATACTACAACCACTCTGGTAACTGGCCATTTCTTGTAAAATTAAAAGATAACACTTACCAGACGACACCGTGTTCCCACTTCTAGGTATTTACCCAGGTGAACTGAAAATTTGTGTTTACCCAAAAACATGTACGGAATTTTTATAGCAGCTTTATTCATCATCACCAAAGCTAGAAACAACCAAGATGGTCTTCAACAGGTGAATGGATTAACAAAGTTTGGTATATCCATACAATGGAATACTACTCAACAATTAACAGAACTTTCTGTTGATTCACACCAGAAGATAGATAAATCTTAAATGCTTTTTTGTAAGTTAAAACAGCCAGATCAAAACAAAAAAAAAAAAAATGCATGATTTCATTTTACTCTACTACAAACGTATGATGTAATCTCCTTAACTGTGGTGAGAAAAAAGGAGCTGACCTGAAGAATTTTGAAACAACTTTCGTGGTTTGTTTGTTTATTTGTTTGTTTTCCTGGCAACTAAGGCGAATCACAAAGAAAACTGCAAAGAACTACTGCATTAGTTGTTAAATCTGTTTCTCAGATTGGCATTGGTTAGCAATTCTGAAACAACGTTTTAACTAGAGTTGAACAAATACATAGATAAACTGCAAGTAATTCAAACAAAGCTTCTCATCATCAAACAAAGACCATTATAATTAACAAGGGCAGAAGGCTAGAGTGAAAATTATCAGGGAAAAAGAGGGACATTTCATAATGATAAAAGGGGAATTAAACGAAGACATAATAATCTGAAATGTGTATACACCTAACAGGAGAACTTCAATATATATGAAGGAAAAATCAATATAACTGATGAAATAGAAAAAATCATAAGGATATGGAAGTCAGCAAGCATATAAAAGACCTGAACAACACCATCAATCATCTTGACCTAACTGATACTGATTGAACACTCCACCCAGCAATAGAAGAGACACGTTATAACTAAGTGCCCATTAAACATTCAGGAAGATAGGCCATATCCTAGGTTCTAATATAAACCTTAACAGAATGAAATGAATGACTAAGAAAAATTATGGTATATTCATCTATTGGAATACTACACAGTGACAAAAAAGAATAAATTGCTGCTATATGTAACAACATAAATCAAGTCTCACAGACATCATGTTGAATAGATGAACTCAAATACAATATACTTCATGCAGTATGATTCAGATTATGTGAGTATCCAACTGGGAAAAGGGTAACAGGAATCTTCTGGGGTGTTAAGAAACTTCCCTAATTTGATGTCAGAGAAGGTTATATAAGTATATAATACATATAAAAATTCATCTAGTTATATATTTAAGATTAGTATATGAAATGCACTTTATTTTATATGTGTATACCTCAAGTTGCAATATTGAAGGATGCTGTGGGCAAAATACTGAACGACACTGGAAGGATCAGAAGATGGAAGGACTACACAGGGTCACTGTACCAAAAGGAATTGGTCGATATTCAACCATTTCAGGAAGTAGCATGTGATCAAGAACCGAAGGTATTGAAGGAAGAAGTCCAAGCTTCACTGAAGGCATTGGCAAAAAACAAGGCTCAGTAATTGATAGAATGCCAACTGAGATGTGTCAACAAATGGATGCACCGGTGGAAGCACTCACTTGTCTATGTCAAGAAATTTGGAAGACAGCTTCCTGGACAATGGGTTGGAAGAGATACATATCTGTGCCCATTCCAAATAAAGGTGATCTAACAGAATGTGGAAATTATCGAACAATATCATAATATCACACGCAAGTAAAATTTTGCTGAAAGATCATTCAAAAACAGTTGCAGCAATACATCGACAGGGAACTGCCAGAAATTAAAGCCAGATTCAGAAGACGTGGAACCAGGGATATCATTGCTGATGTCAGATGGATCCTGGCTGAAAGCAGAGAACACCAGAAAAATGTTTACCTGTGTTTTATTGACTATGCAAAGGCATTCGACTGTTTGGATCATAACAAACTATGGATAACATTGCGAAGAATGGGAATTCCAGAACACTCAATTGTGCTCATGAGGAACGTGTACATGGACCAGGAGGCAATCGTTTGAACAGAACGAGGTGATACTGCGTGGTTTAAAGTGAAGAAAGGTGTGCATCAGGGTTGTATCCTTTCACCATGTTTATTCAATCTGTATGCTGAGCAAATAGCCTAGCATCTGGACTGTATGAAGAACTGGACATCAGGATTGGAGGAAGACTCATTAACAACTTGTGTTATGCAGATGCCGCAACCTTGCTTGCTGAAAGTGAAGAGGACTTGAAGCACTTACTGATGAAGATCAAAGCCTACAGCCTTCCGCATGAATTACACCCCAACATAAAGAAAACACAAATCCTCACAACTGGACCAATAAGCAACATCATGATAAACGGAGAAAAGATTGAAGTTGTCCAGGATTCCATTTTACTTGAATTCACAATCAACGGCCATGAAACCAGCAGTCAAGAAACCAAATGACGTATTGCATTGGGCAAATCTGCTGCAAAAGACCTCTTTGAAGTGTTGAAAAGGAAAGATGTCGCTTTGAGGTCTAAAGTGCGCCTGACCCAAGCCATGGTATTTTCAATCGCCTCATACACATGTGAAATCGCCTCATACGCATGAATAAGGAAGATGGAAGAAGAATTGATACCTTTGAATTATGGTGTTGGAGAAGAATATTGCATTATACCATGGAGTGCCAGAAAAACAAACAAAGCTGTTTTGGAAGAAATATAGCCAGAATGCTCCTTAGAAGCAAGGATGGCGAGACTTCGTCTCACATACTTTAGACATCTTATCAGGGGGGACCAGTCCTCAGAGAAGGACATCATGCTTGGTAAAGTAGAAGGTTAGCAAAAAAGGGGAAGACCCGCAACTAGATGGATTGACACAATGGGCTCACACATAGCAAGGACTGTGAAGAATGGTGCAGGACTGAGCAGCCTTTCGTTCTGTTCCGTCGCTGAGTCAGAAACGACTGGAGGTCACCTAACAACAATAACAACACACATTTAAGAAAACTCAGGCTTTTCTCTACAGAGGAAATAAAGACAGATCCCAAATTCTAGAGAGTCACTGAACCACCACGGTCACTGGATGGCGCCTCTGGGTCCACACACGGAACCAACCCCTCCCCTTCGCACGCAGAGTCCCAGAAACCGGAAGTGGAAGTGCACGTCCACGGCCGGCAGCCATGTTGGCTTGCGCTTCTCCGTCTCTGTGAGGTGGGTTTTGTGTTTGTTGTATCCTGCCTGGTCCATTATTAGGTGCAGCCCACGAGGCTAAGAACGCTGTCTTGCTCCCCTGCGCCATCCTGACTTCCTGTAGCTGGGCCGAGCCTCGGGCGTCCCGTCTTCGCCGCCGTCGGCGCTTTCTTGCCTCATCCGCGTCCGCTTTCCTTCCGCCGCGGCCGCTTTCTTGCCTCCGTCGCCGCTTTCCTGCCGCCGCCGCCTTATCTGAGAGCCCGGCCCAACCCGCACGCGTCCACCTGTTCCGGGGTCTGGACAGCGGAGTTGCTGGACTGCACCTAGGTTTCTCGGTGCATAAACAGGTAAAGTCGTTTCAATCCTCGCCTATTCGTAGTGTGGTTCCCAGACCAGCAGCGTCAGCTACGCCCGGGAGTTTGTGAGAAAGGTAGAGTCACGGGCCTCAGGGAAGCCCAGAGTAATTAACTTGTGTCTTAAACGGCGTACTCCCGCCTCCTCCAGTCTGCCTCTCACTTTGCTCTCCTTTGTTTTCTGTGCTTTTTCAAGGCAGGAGTATTGTTAAGTATTGCTGATCAGAGAAAAGTAAGATTGTGGTGAGGAATATTACCCTCCCACCCATGGTTATAGGTTTTTAACACGGTTGAAGAATTAAGAAATATGAGTTGGAACTAATACATGCCGTTAAGACCATGTTTATCCCAATTTCAGGAGTAATGTTTAGTGAGAGGCACATTTCGAGGAATTTCTTTGGTTGTAAGAGATTTTCGTCATGATTCCGTGAGAATATGGCCAATCCTAGTAATTCAAAAGTAAAAAGTGATGTAGAGGAACAAGCTTAATATGGCAATGAGAGATTTATAGAGATCACACACCCAGTGTGTCTCCAAGATCTTAAGGTTTAGCTGAGGCAGAATCTTTGCAGGATTGAATGTAGATGGTTCATCGACAATTTCTGCTACCAGGTGCCACACTTCTTAATAAGGTTGAAAACTTCTTGGAGCAAAAGCTGTGCATGTTCCTAATGTCAGAGCAGCAAATACTGAGAATGAGGGCAAAATGGGAGGCACGTATAATGAAAGTAATCATAATATTTAAACACATTCCACACTGCGGTGTTGCAGAAAGTACCTCATATTTTGTAGTAACTCTTTTACAGGGTACTCTTGCTTAAATAAATGTGAAACGTGCAACTGCCGGGAAGTCATAATTTATAGTAAATAATTTGAAACATGAAAAGCTTAAATGGATGAGTAAATAATGTGTGTGGCATCTTTAATATGATTAGAGAATGTTTCTTTTTAAACCAAATGTAGCAATGTAGAATGAAGGGTATATGTGTGTATCAAATCTATGGAACGTAAGAGCGAGAAAACAATATTATACATAGACCAAAAGACAGGAAAAAATGTATAGACACTAAATAGCAATAGCTGCATATATCGTTTCAAAAAATTTTTTCAATAACAAGGTGATTCAGAGCTATTTACCTTAAAAAGTCTGTTCCTTATATACTGTAGTTCCTCAAATGTGATTTTATTTCTCTGTGTTAGCATGGCCTAAAAAACAAACCCATTGCCTTTTTGAGTTAATGCTGAGCTCTAACCACTGCACCACCAGGCCTGAGGGTGGCATTAAATTTTTGACATACACATTTACCGCCCTATACCAAAACCCGTTACCATCAAGTCGATTCTGACTCATAGTGACCCTATGAGACAGAGTAGAACTGTCCCATAAGGTTTTCAAGGAGTGGCTGGGGGATTCGAACTGCTGACCTTTTGGTTGCCAGCTGAGCTCAACCCACTGCTCCACCAGGCCTCCTCTATTCCTATAGTGTCTAAATTTCCCTCCTTTCACTCACACACGGCCCAAGAAACTAAGTTTCTTCTTTTTTTTATTTTTATTTTTTTAATTGTACTTCGGGTGAAGGCTTACAGAACAAATAGTTTCTCATGAAACAGTATTACACATATTGTTTTATGACATTGGTTAACAACCCC